>NW_007232371.1:407479-421145 GCF_000164805.1 Carlito syrichta
TCCAAGTAGCTGGAACTACAGATGTGCGCTACCACGCCCAGCTTATTTTTTTGATTTATTGTAGAGATGAGGTCTCGCCAAGTTGCCCAGGCAGGTCTTGAATCCGCGGGCTCAGGCAATCCACTCACCTCAGCCTCCCAAAGGCACGGGATTACAGGCTGAGCCACCGAGCCCGGCAGAGCAAGACTCTTAACTTTAATAATAATAATAATAATAAATTTTAAAGAAAGAAAATAAATGGATAAGGAAGGCATTCCTGGGGAGAAACCCTGCTCTGATACTTTGCCAGTGACACCAGCAAGGTCACTCCCAAGACCTCCCCCTAAAATATGCTGATCAACAGTCACATTCACAGTGCCAGGCAAATGCCATTTTTTGGAGGAAGGTGATCGACAGCCCAGAGCTGGCTTTCCAGACCTCTTGCAGGGACTTGCTTGCCTCAGAGTGGGGAATCCAGCAGACAGAAGAAGCCCGAGAGCAAATCACAGACGAAGGTGACAGACAGGAGGAGCCTCCCGTGGACTCTTCTGGGAGCAAAACCTCTACTCAGATGCTGGAGACCACAGCTCAGAGTCAGAGAGGCTGGGCCAGCTGTTTTCCATCTCTGAGTCGCACCAGCAGCTTGGGGAGGCTTTGATGCCCTTGTGAGAGGATAAAGCCAGGGTAGCCAGCGGAAGGCAGGAAGCCTGGGTCTGCTGAGGCCGCCCTCTCCCCACCTCCATCCCTCCCCTGCAGTCCACAGGGCCTCTCAAGTTCAGGGGGAGTCCTTGGTTCCATTTAGACCCAGGTCAGCTCTGTGGCCAACTTCCCTTCCAGTCAGCGGGGTGTCTGGGAGCCTTCAAGGCGTCTGCTCCAGTCAAGAGGTGGCTTTGTGCGTCTGTGAATTCTCTAGGTTTTCCCTAAGTGGGCGAATTCCCCAGAACATTCACTCATCTTGGCCCGGGCCTTCCTTCCCGCCCCTAATTGGAGGCTAAATGCCATTTGAGCGATCATTAAAGCACCAGTCCAAGAGGGACCCCCGTGGAGCCCTGGGCACAGAGGTTGTCCAGGCCAGGAAGGGGCTGCCCTCCACACAGGGCCCCAGCTAAGTGGCAAATGAGCAGGAAACAGTCAGAGATTATGCAGATGGGTCCTGCATCTCATTTTGATCTCTGCAATGTGTGGGAACCGCTCTGAGACCGCCCTCTTAATCAACGTTAGTTACTTCTGGAGATCACAGCTTCCCAGGAGCACTATTCTCCTTCCTTTAAAAAAAAATCTCCCCACCATAACATACAAGTTGATTTTCAAAATTTATATGTATGTTTTTTATAGTAGAGCTTGTAAGAAAAATGTTCTCACTCAAAGTTATGATTGTACCAGATATAAAAATTCTCTGGGGTGGGGTAGCAGGGGGTAGTAGGGTAGGTGAAAGGGATTTTAGGAACACGGCATTGGCATTTGCAAGCCTGGTTTGACTTGATTTCTCAACCTGGGAAAGGCATGGCTTTGCTCTGATTTTATAAGTGGGGGTGGAGCGGAGGTTCAGCAAAGGTTACGTGACCTGAACAAGGTCACACAGGCAGATGGCACAGCTGGGACTCTGAAGAGGATCTACCAGGCTCCAAAGCCCATTCTCTCCTGCTCAGCACACATCCCTCCCTCCTCTTATATAAGAACACATTTCCCACATGTCAGGAAACGTGAACTTCAGCCATAGACCTCATCCACCGATGGGAACTTACCATCATATAAAAATCTGGATTCGTGGACCTGAATTCTGTAACCCAGCCAAGACACACTGTTTAAAAGGCAATGTTTTGTATCTGATTATGCCGACCGGACTCTTTCCACTGACCGCCCCTCTATGTCCCACAAAAATCCTTGTCCTGCCCCTGTAGCAGCTGGGCAGGAAGCCCCGGGTGGGTCCTGCAGCTGTCCACCTGATCCAGCTGACTCTCTGACCCAGATCAGGGGCCCTCTGCCACGAACACGTCCCTCCCTGAATCCCTGAGGCCTGTGCCCCAGGCTGGCCGGGGAGAACCTCCAAGTCCTAGCCAGGTGTCGCCAGGGAGGGAGCTCTGTCCCCTACACTATCTGCCCCTTCACTCGCTCCTGTCTGGCTGGTGAGTTTGGGCCTGCCTGCTACTGGGCATGTGCATTCTGGTTTGTTCCCCTCCTGGAGACGAGCATCTGTAGGGGGAGGGCTGGGGGCCTGCGGCCCTTCAGTCCTGTGTGCCCCTGGGGTGAAGAACTGCCCAGATCCAAGTTTCATTTCTACTCAGCTCTATTGGTAATGACTATGACCTCCATTTTTTCATTTTAAAGATGTGCAGTACAATTCAGGATTAGGTATACCAGTGGACATCGTACAGGTAAAGTTTTGGCCTCCCTTTGGTCCCCGCTTTGCCTGGTTTGAGATCAGGTAGGCTTATGGATGTTGTGATCTCCATTTGTCTCTCACTTACGTTTTTAATTCTCAGTTGAAGCCAAGGGAAAGGAAAGAAAGACACCACCAATGCCATCTTGTATTTGTGATTGTCTCATGTGTGTGAACCCAGTCTCTCTGCATAAACAGGAGGTGCTCAATAAATGCTCATTGTGTGAGCGGATTTGCCTTCTGAAAGTATGCTCTCTGGAGCTCCCTCAGTGCCCTCTAATCACGGACCCTCTCAGTAAACTCTTGCCAATTGACCTCAACTCTGGTTTGCTGCCCTCTGAGCTGTGACCACTGCATATATTAGAAGTATTGAGGTCAATGATGCACTCTATGGCATTGGGCAACATCTTCTATGAAGTGTATTGTGATAAAATGATCCTTTGTGGCCCTTCCTCTGTGCCAATCATGCTGGTTAACTCTGAGTTGTGCAAATGCACAGTTAGGCTGCACCGAAACACCGAGGATGTGTCTCCAGTAGCAACCAGCGTTTGTTTGGTCAAATTTGGAGAGACAGTGGTGTGGGGTGGGAAGAGAGTGGGACTGGCCATTACAAGAACCAAGGGCCAGTTCTGGCTCTTGCTGTGGTCTGAATGTATCTCCCCAAAACTCATAAGTTGAAACTTAATTGACAACGTGATACTACTAAGAGGTGAGGTCTTTAGGAGGTGATTAAGTCATGAACGTCTGCTCTTAAGAATAAGATTAGACCCGTAGGAAAGAGCTTGAGGGAACGAACTAGGCTCTTTTTGCCCTTCCGCCCTAGGAGGACTCAGCAACACAGCACCATCTTGGAAGCAGAGAACAGCCATCACCAGATGCCAAACCTGCGGGAGCCCTGATCTTGGACTTCCCAGTCTCCAGGACTGTGAGATGTAAATTTCTATCATTTGCAAATTACTCAGTCTCAGGTATTTTGTTATAGCAGCACAAATGAACGGAGACAGCTCTGGCTCTCACTTGGACAAGTCGCTTCCCTCTCAGGGCCTGTTTCCTTAAGCACAGAGGGAGAGGGCCGCATCAGATGGATGGAGGAGGCATGGTGGTGTCACTTTGCAAACTCACCTGCAATAGTTTAGACTCTCTTTGTTCCCGCCAAGCCTCATGTTGCAATCTGATTCCAATGTTGGGTGGTGCCTAAGGAGAGGTATTGGGATCATAAGTGGGATCCCTCATGAATAGATCAATTTCCTCCCTGGGGAGGGGGGTGCATGAGTTCTCACTCTGTTAGTTTCCATAAGAGCTGGTTGTTAAAAAGAGACTGGCACCTCCCCCTGATCATTTCCTCCCTTGCCATGTGATCTCTGCATATGCCAGCTCCCCTTCATTCTCCACCGTGAGCAGAAGCAGTGCAAGGCCCCCACCAGATGCAGGTGCTGGTGTTATGCCTGCTGTACAGCCGCAGAACCAGGAGCCCAATAGACCTCTTCTTTATAAATGACCCAGGCTCAGGCATTCCTTTACAGTCACCCAAAACGGACTAAGACACCATCCCAATGGCTTTGCAGGGGTTGCCTGTGCTGCTGGATCAGGAAGGATCCCATGCCAGTCTGGGATCCTCGGAAGAAGGTGCTGTGATCAATTAGTGATGTCTGCCTTGGAAACAAGAAGGAAGTATGGTGTTTCATGTGGTGAGCGTTCACCATCCAGAACTACATGAGTTCAGCCGTCCCTGGACTCTGAGCAGTGGTGTAGCCTGGCAGTTAAGAGCAGAGACTCTGGCACCAGAATGCCTGATTCAAACCTTGTCCCTAGAGTGTGATCCTGGGAAAGTCTCTGCTCCCCATCTTAGTCTTCTCTGCAATAAAATGGGGACAGTCACAGCACCCACCTTATCAGGGTGTTATGAGGATTAAATGAGATCATCTATGAGAAGATCTGAGAATGAGGCCCAGCACTAAGTGCTACATATGTGTTAGCTGCAAGTTAGATGGTGATGACATAAGAGGGTGGAATTCAGTGATAAGGAAGATAAGAACTGTCAAACCTCTAGCAACACAAGTGGAAAAAGCAGGGTCCAGAACAGCATGCAAGCACACACTAAATCACATTGCATGTCAAACCCACATGGATCCATAACAGCCACATGTGACTAAAGCCAGAAAGATCTCATACCATTATTCCTAGGTGTTGGAGTTCAAGGTGAACAGAAGATGAGCATGTATGCTTTCTCCTCAACAATACAGCTATTTTAAAAAATGGAAACAGGGCTCCAGTTCCTAGGCGAGCCTGGCACATGGCAGGGGTGGGATGCCCAGTTCCAGCAGGTAAGGATGGGTTATCATTAACGAGTCAAAAAACAAGAGGTGAGAAAAGGGACGCTTCCATGCTGTTGGTGGGACACACGCGAGTTCAGCCTCTATGAAAAACAGTGTGGCGACTTCTAAAAGAACTAAAAATTGAATTTCCATGCAATCCAGCAATCCCCTTCCTGGGAATATACCTGGAGGAACATAAATCGCTCTGCCAAAAAGACACTTGCACATGCATATGTACTGCCCTGCTATTCACAATAACAAAAACACGGAGCCAACCTAGATGTCCATCAAAAGTGAACCAAATAAAGAAGAATATGTGGTATATATACATGACAGAGTATTACACAGCCATAAAGAAGAAAATCATGACCTTGGCCGGGCTCGGTGGCTCAACCTGTAATCCCAGCACTCTGGGAGGCTGAAGTGAGTGGATTGCCTGAGCCTGAGGGTTTGAGACCAGCCTGGGGAACTTGGAGACACCTTGTCTCTACAATAATAATGATAAAAACTTAGCCGGGCTTGGTAGTGCATGCCTGTAGTTTCGGCTACTTGGAAGGCTGAGGTGAATGGATCGCTGGAGCCCAGCAGGTCGATGCTGGGGTGGCCGTGAGCGTGCGTGCCACTGCATTCCAGCCTGGGCGACAGAGTGAGACTCTGACTCAAAAAAAAGGAAATCACGGTCTTTGCAGCAACTTGGATGCAGCTGGAGACCATCATTCTAAGAGATCTATCACAGAAACAAAGAACTGAATATCCCATGTTCTCACTCATAAGTAGTCCCTGAACGCTAGTCACACTAGCACAGGCTGGAGTGCAGTGACACACTCACAGCCACCCCAGTGTCGGCCTGCTGGGCTCCGGCGATCCATCTGCCTCAACCTTCCAAGTGGCCAGAACTACAGGCACGTGCTACCACGCCCGGCTAATTTTTAAAAAAATTATTATTGTAGAGACGAGGTCTCTCCAAGTTCCTCAGGCTGGTCTCGAACCCTAGGGCTCAGGCAATCCACTCGCCTCAGCCTCCCAGAGTGCTGGGATTACAGGCTAAGCCACCGAGCCCGGCCAAGGTCATGATTTTCTTCTTCTTGACTGGACAACAGTGGGCACTGCGAAGGAGGGTGGGAGGGAGGGAGGAGGCACATGGCAACACGAGGGTACCCAGTCCATTCCAAGGGGAGAGAGGGCCAGCTAGAAGCCCAAACCTCACCTGCACACAGCCTACTTTTATAGTAAACTCTCACTTGTACCCCACAATGCTAAAATGAATAATAATGTAAGAGAAATAAACTTTAAAAAATCTAAAAAGAAACTGACACAAACAAGAAAACACACAAAGCCTCCCATCTCCTCTCTAAAGGAGGCAGCCCAAGTCTGGGTCAAGCTATAAATGCCATTTCCCCATGGTAAGCAGAGCATCCCTTCTCCCCCACTGCGAGCTCTGCTGGGATCGAGTTCTGCCTACTTTTAGCTGGGAGCAAAACCCAAGCATCAGGGGTTAAGCTGGGCCTGGCCAGTGACACTCACCGTGCAGAACCTGTTGCTTATTTCTGGTGACAGCCTCGGGACGTGGAACCCTTTCAACACAGTCCCTGCAATCATGTGTTTTCTAAAACGCCAACACCCCTGCCTGCCACCGGACCAGCAACATGGGGCTCACATGGAAGCATCTTGGGGAGATGAAAGCAGGGTTTAGAGGTTTCCCTCAACACAAGAGCAATTAACACATCTTGGAATTAATCAGTTCTTCCAGGCCTTGGGCTCCTCAGGCTTTGCAGAGAGAATGGAACACACATAGGTTTTAAAGGTTCTCCTTCGTCTTCTTTTTGATTTTTTTTTTCAAGAAATCTTGTCATGCACAGAACTTAAAGAAGTAATTGTTCCTGCATCAGAAAGCTACTGAGCATCCCAGATTATGAGTTTGAAAAGAAAAAAGATGCCCAGGAATGAGCTCTTCGAGGCACTTCGGATTACTCTGACTGAGGCCTCAGTGTTCACATCTGGCATAGGGAACACTTCAAACTCAGACTTTGTTTCCCTGGTGAGCTCAGGTGAACAACTTGCTTGCACGATGCGGGGAGACATTTGACCCACAGTGCTGTGGAGACACAGGGGCCATGACTGCTTTTTAAAAACAATGCCCTAAACTCCTGGGAACAAGACAAAGGAGTCTGTCTCCATGGCTGCATCCCAAGAGTGCTGTCTTGACATCACTCAGTGTATTTTCAAGGCTCTCATTTTTTAAAATTTTATTTATTTTTTTGAGTTGGAGTCAACCTGCTGGACTCCGGTGATCCTTCCACCCCAGCCTTCCAAGTAGCCAGAACTACAGGCGCACACTACCAAGCCCAGCTAAGTTTTTGATTTTATTGTAGAGATGAGGTCTCACCATGTTGCTCAGGCTGGTCTCAAACCCACGAGTTCAGGCAATTCTCCAGTCTTAGTCCTCCAAAGAACTGGGATTACAGGCTTGAGCCACCGCGCATGGTCTATTTTATTTTTTATTTTTTAATTTTTAATTTTTTTAAAATTTGAGTTGGAGTCACTCTGTTGCCCAGACTGGAGTGCAGTGGCCGCTCCCGGCCACTGCAGCCTCAACCTGCTGGGCTCCGGTGATTCTTCCGCCTCAGCCTTCCAAGTAGCTGGAACTACAGGCGCGCGCTACCACGCCGAGCTAATTTTTTGATTTATTGTAGAGATGAGGTCTCACCAAGTTGCCCAGGCAAGTCTCAAATCCACAGGCTCAGGCAATCCACTCACCTCAGCCTCCCAAAGTGTGGGATTACAGGCTGAGCCACCGAGCCCGGCTATTTTATTTTTTAAGAGACGAGGTCTTGGTCTGTCGCCTAGGCTGGAGGAATGCCGTCGTGTGATCATAGTTCACTGCAGCCTCGAGCTCCTGGGTTCAAGCAATCCTCCAGCCTCAGCTTCCCTAGTAGCTGGGACTACAGGCACGTGCTACCATGCCTGGTGATTATTTTTAGTTTTTGTAGAGATGAAGTCTCGCTATGTTGCCCAGGCTGGTCTTGAACTCCTGGCCTCAACTAATCCTCCTGCCTTGGCCTCCCAAAGTGCTGGATTACAGGTGCGAGCCACTGTGCCCAACCCAAGGATCTCATTTTTAAAATACTTTAATAAATATTTAATAAAATATTTTCATTATGAAATAATGACATATTCACAAAAATGGTCCAGCTTCTCCCACGGGTGGCATCTTATATGGCCACAATAGCAAAACCAGTAAACTGGCATTGGCATACTAGCTCAGATTTCACCAGGTGTTGCATGTATCTTTTTTTGGAGGTGGAGTATGTCTTTGGTCGATGTCATTTTTTTCCCATGTATAGGTTTGGATAGCCATGACCACCAACAAGATACAGAACCGTCATATGACCTCACTTTGGTCCTTACGATGGCCTGTAGGGAAGACAGGAGAGAGGAAGGAGGGTAACGCTCATTGACAAACGAGGCCCAGAGAGGTGACATGACTCCCAAGGTCCCTTGGGAGAATGGCTCTTGGGTCAGGCAAGAGATGGAGATGCTGGAGGGAGTCTGTGGGCTCTCAGCCCGGATGGAGGCCTGGCACCTGTTTGAGGACACACAGGCCCTGAGCACCAAGACAGGAGGACGCTGTGCAGAAAGACAACCTAACAGGAAATATCCCCGCACTCCCCTCCTCTTTCCCCCTGCACTTTCCCCTTCCCCCCGTGGGCACAGCCACGGGGCATGTCTGCACCACAGCTGCCTTTTCTGACACATCTGCAGCTTCCCCTTACACTAATCCCTGGATTCACGTCTGCCTCCTTGTACGACTTAAAGCCTCTCCTGGAGGAGGTGTGAGAGTGGCTTAAGAGCGCTTCTTGCTCCACTGAGGGGTTCTCAGCACCTGGCCTAGTGAAAACATTCAGCAGCTATAACTGACGCAACATCTTGAAAAGAAATCTTGGCATGTCTGCCTGCATCTATCGTGGCACGGAAGAGATGCTTATGGCAGAATTAAGGTTTCCCTCTAGAACAGCAAACTGGGTTCAGCTCACTAGCTGACTGCAGTGGATTGCTAGCTGCTGCTGTAGCACTGTGTTGAGAAGGATTCTGAGACTAGAATAGGTCCCGGTGGGTGGGAATTCTGGGATCAATTAGTAATGTCTGCTGTGGAAAGCGATGGCACAGGGGCCATATTTATTGATCACCCCGATGGAGTCTTTGGACAGCAGGAAACTGAGGCCCAGTGATGAGAGTGACTTGCCTGTGGTCAAATGGCGAATTTGAGACAGAGGAGAGAATGGAACACGTATCTTTTGATTACTTGGTGGTCTTTTTCCTGCAGAGTTCAGGAGACCATGTCTGCAAAGCTTTCTCCTCAGAAGTCATGGCTCAGTCAACTGAACTTGGATATATAGTCACGAACCTTTGAGCTAAGGGGCCAGATGAACACTTGCCTGTCCAGGGACACTGCAGATTGGCATCCATGGTCTTGGCAAGCAACAACATGACTGATGCTTATTGAACCTTCACTACGTCTCAGGTCAGGGCCAAAAGCTGTACACACATTGGGTCCTGTCACCCCTATAGTGACTTTTGAAACTTAAACTATCATTGCCCCCAATTTAAAAATATTTTGAGTTGGGGTCTCAGTCTGTCGCCCAGGTCAGAGTGCAGTGGCACAATCATGGCCCACCACAGCCTCGACCTCCTAGGTTTGGGCAATCCTTCTGCCTCAGCATCCTGAGTAGCTGGGACTACAGGTGTGCATCACCACACTTGGCTAACTTTTAAAAAAATTTTTGTAGAGATGCTATGTTGTCTAGCAAATACCAGCCACCCCGATGAACCTTAAAACAGGAGATTAGGCTGGGCACAGTGGTTCATGCCTATCAGACCAGAGCTGGTCTCGAACTCCTGGGTTCAAGCAATTCTCTTGCCTTGGCCTCCCAAAGTGCTGGGGTGACAGGAGTGAGGCGCCATGCCCAGCCAAGCCTCATTTTTAAAGAAGAGATTGAGGCTGAGTGATACCAGCTCAACAAGACTCATGTGAGTTTAAAGCTGTGGAAAGTTTCTTGTTTCCAGCCACTGTTACAGGTGACTGGCAGGCATTGCCTGTTTGAATCCTTTCAACACCTCTGTGAGGAGGATCAGTTATTATCCCCAATTTACAGATGAGATGATTGAGGCACAAACAGATGGAGAAAAACGAAGGGTATCCCTCCTTTCCTTTTCCGCAAAAGAGGTCAATTTGCCCAAATTCACACAACTGGTTGGCGGTGGAAGCCAGGTCTTGGACTCCCAACTGTGTAACAGTCACTCTAGTGACTATTTTCCTTAGTTCTTGCCTGTGGACTAAAGATGATTCAGAAGGTTGACATATATGGTCTTTTTTGGTCATGTGGACTTTAGGGCCCATTACAATTCATTTTCTTTTTAAGGTGATTTTTTCTGGATGAAAACCTAGTGGAATCTGAAAAAATTCTGCCTTTCTGGTTGAAAAGAACTGGGCGGAATTAGCTAGACTGCTGTCCAAGTCACAGGAAAGCACTCAATGACTAGGAGCTTAACACCTCAAAAGCTCCTCCCTGACCATCTCACCACCATTTCCTTCAAGAGGGTAAAAGAATAAACATTGAGCTATTTGAAAAGCAGAACAACCAGCAAGCTGAAAACCTAGACGACAGATCTCAAAACAAAGAAGTTTCATTGGAACAAGTATGAGCCTAATTGCCCATCAAGGGGGCCATCGGTGCCAGTGAGGATTCAGGGACACCGGCCCCTTGGGTCTCGCTGATGGCACTGTGCCAGGGCGCAGTCCACCATGGAAAACAGTATGGCGGTTTCTCAACGAGTTAAATATGGAGTCACCTTATGATCCAGCAATTCCGCTCCTAGGTATACATGGGAGAGCACTGAGATACCATGCACAAACAAAGACTTATACTTGAACAGTCACAACAGCATGGTTCACAATAGCCAAAAGGTAAAAACCACCCATGTATCCATTGATGAAGGAATGAATAAGAAAGTGTGGTACAGACACCATGGAATATTACTCAGTCTTAAAAAAAGGAAGGGGTGGGGTGCGGTGACTCAAGTCTGTAATCCCAGCACTGTGGGAGGCCAAGGTGAGAAGACTGCCTGAGTCCACGGGTTCGAGACCAGCCTGGGCAACTTGACAAGACCTCATCTCTACAATAAAATAAAAAATTAGCCGGATGTGGTGGTGTGTGCCGATGGTTTCAGCTACTTGGAAAGCTGAGGTGGAAGGATCGCTTGAGCCTAGTGAGTCGACGCTGGGGTGGCCGTGAGCGTGCCACTGTACTCCAGCCTGGGTGACAGAGTAAGACTCTGACTCAAAAAAATAAAAAAGGAAGGAAAGTCTGACACATGCTACAACACGAATGAACCTTGGGGACACTGCACTAAGGGACATAAGCTAGACACAAAAGGCCAACACTGCATGCATCCACTTCTATGAGGAACCGAGAACAGGTAAGTTCATAGAGACACACAGTAGGACAGAGGCTAACAGACGCTGGGGGTGGGGTGGGGAGAGGAGATGGGCAGTTGTTGTTTAATGGGTACCATTTCTGTTTGGGAAGATGAGAACGTTCTGGAAATGGATAGGGGTAATGGTTGCATAAAACTGTACTTAAAGCCACTGAATGATACACTTAAAAAGGGTTGAAAGGATAAGTTGTGTGTTATATATATTTTACCACCAAAGGAAAAAAAAACCCAAGAGAAAACCAGCAACTTTGACCTCATTCCTCTGGCACTGAGAAACCCCTCATGGCACCCCGCTTTCCACTGAATAAAACCTATACCCCATATTCAGAGTCTCAAGGACCTGAGGGGGCTGCTTTCCTCGCCGCCCCCCAGCTCCAGCCTCTCTCTCCACCTCAGCAACCCCCCTCCAGCTGCTCCCTGGAATGCCTCCGCTACTCCGCCTCTGCTTGTCAGTGGCCTCCGAGTGCTTCCTGTGCCACCTCCTCCGAGAAGCCTTTCTGGATTCCCTGGCCTGCAGGAAAGTCTAAGCCTTTCCTGAGCACCTGTAACACCCTGTGATACCCAGGTTGTTTGTTTCTTGGTGTTTGCAGTCACTGCCTTGCAAGGGGCATCTTCCTCAAGGGACTTTCAGCAGATGTTGAGCCCTTTACACTTCTAATCCTCCCAAAACACTTGCCAGGGGGCCTGACCTCATCTCAGCCACTGGGTAACACATTTCCTCAGTAAATTCATGACTCCATGGTCCTCACCTCTCCAGAAGCTCTACCTACATGTTTGGAGAAAGATGATTAACGTGGTAGGGGACTCTAGCAAATACTACCCCCCGATGAATCTTTAAACTGGAGATTAGGTTGGGCATGGTGGCTCACACCTGTAATCTCAGCACTTCAGGAGGCTGAGGTGAGAGGATTGCCTGAGCCCAGGAGTTCAAGACCAGCCTGGGCAACGTGGTGAGATCTTGTCTCTACAAAAAAATTTTTAAAAACTTAGCTGGGCATGGTGGCGCGTGCCTGTAATCCCAGCACTTAGAGAGGCTGAGGTGAGAGGATTGCTTGAGCCCAGGAGTTTAAGACCAGCCTGGGCAACATGGTGAGACCTCATCTCTGCAAAACAAAACAAAACAAAACAAAGACAAAACAAAAAACTTAGCTATGTGTGGTGGAGCATTCCTATATAGTCCCAGCTACTCAGAAGGCTGAGGTGGAAGGCTCGCCGGAGCCCAGGAGATCAAGGCTGTGGTGAGCCATGATTGTGCTGCTGCACTGCAGCCTGGGTGAAAGTGAGACTCTGATTCAAAATAAATTTTTTTAAAAAGTGGAAATTATATCTCATCAGTGAGCCACAAAGTACCCACATTCACACTGAAACATGTGCCCATCACGTGGGTGGGCCCTGAGCTTCATAACTTCGTTTGGGGTGGGTGCAAATGGCATTTTAAAACCAAACCAGGCCAAGTTCAAGAAGAATTGTACAGCCCAACTAATAAGATTCTTCCTGCAAAGCCACTCTTCCGACATCTTTCATTTCTGCCAAACTGCCAATTCCTCCACGACCGCATAGACCTCCAACGTTCCCCTGTGGGTCTTCCGTGCGTGCCCTGTGCCCAGCAGAAGAACTGGAGGCCAGCTTGTGACAAATGAAGACTGTCTGTCCCCAACAGAAAGTGTGGTGGTGCCAAGTGAGGACAGAGGTGACATCAGCCAAGTTTGTATCTTGAGGGTTCAGGGACACAGTGTCTAACACTGATAAAAGTCCCATTCCCATTTGCCTAAAGGGAGTTCCGGAGGGATGAGCCGATCCTGGTGGTCATATTAATACTTCCAGTGAGGGTGAAGAGCCTCTCTCCCCTCCTCCCCTCTATTTAACCACTGTTTTCCCCTATCCAACATTAGAGAGATGGACCCCCGCCAAGGTACAGCCCCCAGAAGCCGCGTGTCCCCGGCACTGAGCGTTCTGCCATCTGAAGCAGTCACTCCACGGTGAGATTTTAAAAGCCTCCTTTCCATTTTATTATGACTATTAGTAACTGTTAATTAGAGTGTTGCCAAAACACCAATCACTTCCCTCCATTCTCACGGTGCTAATTACTCTTGGCTTTGCAACAAGCAAAGGAAAAAACCCACTATTGTTCGGGAGATGCTTTATTGACCTTCTTGTAGGAGCCTTCCTATCTATTTTGAGCTGCTTATTATTTTTATTTATTTATTTATTTATTTTGAGTAGAAGTCTCACTCAGTTGCCTAGGCTGGAGTGCAGGGGCACGCTCACAGCCACTGCAGCCTCGACCTGCTGGGTTCAGGCGATCCTTCTGCCTCAGTCTTCCAAGTGGCTGGAACTACAGGCGTATGCTACCACACCTGGCTTATTTTTTTGATTTATTGTAGAGATGAGGTCTTACCAAGTTGCCCAGGCTGGTCTTGAACCCCTGAGCTCAGGCAATCCTCTCACCTCGGTCTTCCAAAGTGCTGGGATTACAGGCTTGAGCCAACACACCCAG
>NW_007232371.1:421165-424974 GCF_000164805.1 Carlito syrichta
GCTTATTATTTTTAAAAAAGCGGTGGAACTTGGCATGGTGGCTCACACCTGTAATCCCAGCACTTTGGGAAGCTGAGGCGGGACGATCATGTGAGGTCAGAAGTCCGAGACTATCCTGGGCAACATAGCAAGAATCTGTATCTGAAAAAACAAAAAAAATTAGTTGGGTATGCCTGTAGTCCCAGCTACTCAGTCAGAAGGCTGAGGCGGATGGATCGCCTGAGGTCTGGAGGTCAAGGCTGTGGTGAGCCATGATCGTGCTATTGCACTCCAGCCTGTGCGACAGAGTGAGACCCTGACTCACAAGAAAGAAGGTGGTGGAGAAGCTCGTTTGTTATAGCAAGAATATGATCTTTCTTCTTTATGATAAAAGTCTTATTCCCTGTGCCAGGCTGGTCCTGGCACTAGGTGCTCCCAGGTCCAGGGTGGGGATGGTGACCCTGTGCCATCTGTCTGGGTTTTTTGGCCAAAGCTTCTGGTTAGGTCATGAGGCGATCCGATGGCCTTACCAAGACGCCAACATCCTCTCCCTCAACTTGAACTTGGTGGCCAACTTCTAGAGGTACTGCTGCCCACAGGTGGGAGGGCACCCAGGCCAACAGTGTGGCTCTGGCCCAGCTCGTTCTGGGACAGCTGCAGCACCTCAGGTACCAGAAGTCAGGGCTGTGGCTACCTCGAGGACAGGTGGTGAGTGGCAAGGGTGGTGAGTGACAAGGGTGCCTCTGGGAGCTTGGTTTCAGTGCTGTCTGCGTGACTTGGACCACTGTGAAAATCCTAGCTCCTCACTTACGAACTATGGATTATGCTGGATCTATGTTACGCTTAAACGCCCTCCCCTCCCCCACAAAAAATCTGGCACCATCAGCCATTGGCCACCAAACCTCCCTGGGCCTTGGTTTCCTTCTCTGTAAAATGGGGCCGATGGTTCCTACCTTAGGGCTTGTGATTAAGGCTAAATAAAATAATACCGAGTAAGGTACTTGGTCAGTGCATAGAAGTATTAGTAATGACTACCACCATAATTAATACTGCTGTTGTTATTATTAATCTATGAAAATGGCCAGGTTAATGCTGCCCAGACGTTAGGAACTTTTAGGGCTATGGAGACGGCCATAATAAAGTTTTATGACTATAAAGAAGAGACGTGTCAACTCTGAGGGGTTGGGGGGTCATGTCAGATGACTTCCCCAATCCAGTGGTTTCAGGGATGAGAAAACTGCGGCCCAAAAAGCAAAAGTGACTTGCCTGAGGTCACACAGCTGGACCAGAAGTATCTCCCAGGAGCCACTGCAAAAACAGCACATCATTTATGGGGACATGGGGCCTGGGCCTCTTGATAACCCTGTAGGGTGGCTGGGAGTGGTTCCATCTGCTCAGCTGGCATCTCCCTCTTCTGGTGCCCACACCCTGATTTTGCTCTGGGGAGCCCCGTTCTTAGTCCCTGAGGATGAGGGTTAGGGTTGACGCCTCCCCAACAGGACAATCAGCATAGTCCAACCTCTTGACCATAATGTCTGGGGTCCAACCCCAGAACTCTTGTTGGAGTACTGCAAAGTGCCCCCCTCCTTCCATTGCTAATGATAAATGGGCCCCAGACAGCCAGGGGGAGCAGAGCATAGGAGGACTCCAGAAGACGACTTGCTGGAAACCAAGGCTGCTGTGTAAGGACCCCAGATCCGAGCGTTGGCCACACTGTCAAGCTTCCCTGACAATTAAGGGCTCATCTTGTTTTATTTGCTTACCGAGCACAGAAAGCTTTTGGACCACGATCAAAGAAGTCCCGAGTGTCACTGCAGCAGTGACTGAATATCACCTGTTATGGTACCTATTGCTGAAGGCAGCGTAGGTCCCTCTGACCCTGGTCCCTGGGCCCCGCCCCCTTCTCCTGGGTTCTTCTGAGTTCTGTCTGAGATGCACCACCCTGGGCTGTGCCCAGTGCCTGCCCTGGCTCCTCCCACATTGGAAACCCCCCAAGCAAAGACCTCAAAGGCGACCCGTCTCGAGGTCCCCTCATGGTGTGAGTACAGGAACAGCTGTGACCGATGCAGGGCTGCGTGCTGTGTGCAGCCACAGAGAGGAAGATGCCTCTGTCTCTGAGCCGTGAGTGCTGGCCACTCCAGACAGGCAGGCAAGGAACACAGGGAACCCTGGTGATGACCCGATCATCTATACATCCCTGGCTCCTGCCACATGGCCACCTCCAGGACAAGGCAAATGGGCTTTGACCTGTGCTCAACAGCTAAGCTAGATAGTGATGAAGCAATTAAAAAACAAGAGCGTTCCCATCTCACCAGAGGGGGTGACTCAAAGAAATGTCATTGGCACTGACACGGGTGGGGGCTTCCGCAGGTAGAGAGAGGGCAGAGAGTGAGAAGAAGCCCACAGGGGAATATCCCTAGACTTGTTGTCCCAGGACTGGAGCACGGGGAGACGAGTCTGGTTATTGCTGGTGGATGAATGAACTCACTGGAGCTTTTCGTTCCGTTCCTTCATTCATTTGGTCACGCATGCACGAATGCTCTTAGTTAACCCAAGTGTTTATCCAGCGTCCTGAGGACTCCCAGTCACCTGGCAGTGGCTCAATGAATGGGTGAGCTACTTTGTCCCTGCCGTGGTGCTAAGTGGTGGGGACACATTCATACACAAGCCAGACCCGGGCAGGGTCCCGGCCATCACAGAGCTTATCGTCCTGCAGCTCGTCCACAGATATGTATGCAGCGCCCACTGTGTGATGGGCCCTGTTCTGGACACTGGGGACAAGCAGTGATCAGGACACACGAGGTTGTGGCTTTGGGGAAGCTGACATGAGAGTGGCTGGAAGAACCCGGCGAATGGACTCATCCATGTTCCTTCTGTTCACCCCAAGTTGCAGGGAATAGCTGCCTGTACCGGGCTCTTTCCAAGTGTGAACAATCTTCGTTTAGGGATGATTCCATTTTCTACATAGTTAACTCACAGTATCAAGAAGGCAAATGTGCCCTTCCAACGAGGAAAATCCTAAGCAAAGGCACCCTGGAACGAACCACAGCAGACAGGTCATGTGAGTTTCTTGATAGAAAGGCCATGCTTGGACTCTGGCCCCATCAGCTTCTCCTAACACATGCCGCCAAGCCGGAACTTCATCCAAGTTTGCTCTTATTGACGATGCCTTGAAAGAGTTTGTATCTCAAAGGACCATTCTGGAAAGTTGGTACCTGAGTGAGGGGTGGGAGCCTCTTGGCCATGAAGCCAAGCAGGCTCCAAACCCTGGAGGGATGTGCCCTTTCCCCGCCCTCTCCTTTTCGGTCCCAGTAGCTCAGCCTCATTTCAGAGAAAATGAAAATACGCAGTTTGACCCTAACCACACTGTCCTGCCTCCTTTAATATGTAAATCACTGTGTCCTTCATCCTCTGGACCTCATGGGAGACACTACTGACTCTTCCTTTTCAGGAGACCAGAGAGAAGGGGCTGGAATTGATAGAACTATGTCAAGAGACCCAGGAGAACATGGTAGGTCTCCTGGTCTCCAAAAGCCCACAGGATTTGCCTGAGCTGAGGCCACCACAGTGACCTGGGCCATCAGACGCCCCCTCCTCCAGCATCTTCCTGCCTGACATGAGTGGGTGCCTCGGGTATTGTGCTGGGTGCTGGGGAGGCAAAGTGGACAAGATAGGATCCTGGCTGGGCACAGCGGCTCACACCTATAATTCCGGTACTTTGGGAGGCCGAGGCAGGAGAATTGCTTGAGCCCAGGAGTTCAAGACCAACCTGGGAAACATAGTGACACTTTGTCTCTACAAAAAAAAAAAAAATTAGCCAAGGGGGGGGG
>NW_007232371.1:425016-509430 GCF_000164805.1 Carlito syrichta
CACTCTCTCTCTCTCTCTCTCTCTCTCTCTCTCTCTCTCTCTCTCTCTCACACACACACACACAAAGGAAAATGCACTTACTCATTCACTTAAAAACCAAGCACCTATCATATGCAGGCTGTGGCTGCAGTGAGTGCAGATAAACCGCCCTCCAGCATCTTGGGGCAGGAGCTCGGCCAGCACATGGACTCACAGAAGGGAGTGAGGGCCGAACTCTGGCTGCGTGGGGGCGTGCATTCCCTAAAGCAGCATTCTCCAGCCCAGAGCTGCCTCCCACTGCCCTCCTGTGAACGGATGGCGGGACAGCCGCCCCATGGGCACCACAGAGGGAGCACATGCGCCATTCCCCAGGAGGTGACAAGGCGGAACTCCCAGATGCTCCTTTATTTCTAGACTCAGCAACTGGAACCCCAAAGCCCAGTAGAGGTGAGATCTTTTGTGTATTTTGGTGGGGTTGAGGCTGGCAGGAAGGAGAGCCAAAGGGATTCCAGGCAAAGGAAGGGAATGGAGGAAGAGGGCAGAAGGTCCCCTGACATGGCTCAGCATTGCAGAAGCCCAAGAGGGGACAGCAGGCAGTGGGGGAAGGGGGGATGGGGTTGGAGGGAGGGCTGCTGCATAGAGAGGCTTGGAGAAGGAAAATGGCCTGATGGGATTCCCAGTTTTGCTTTGGGCTAAGAATAAGATGAAATGGGAGTGGGCGAGGCTGTTAGCAAGGGGACAGCCAGCAGTCATATGAACCTGAGAAGAAAACGGTCCTGTGGGAAGGAGGGTGGGCAGGAGGGGTGGGCGAATGCAAGAAAGAGAGTGCATGGGGTTGGATGCTGGGGGACACCTCAGATTCTGCTCCCTCCACCTCTCAGCTTCTCCCTGCATCAGTGTAGACGCTTCCTGCCTGGAGGTTCTGCCTGTGCGCTTGAGTCTGCAGCTCCCGTGCAGCGCAGAGACTCTGGAGCTTTGGGGCATCACCTCGAGGCCCCAGAGCTGCAGGGATGTACGAAGCCATGGCCTCCTGGGGAGGACTGATTTGCCCCCTGGGGGACTGTGGGGTCTGCTCCACAAAAATCCAGCTTGGCCAGGCAGATGGTCCCCAGCTGGCTGCAGATGCATCGGAGTGCTTCACTCAGGAAGGGGCTGTTTTCTTCCTCCATTGCCAACTGCACAGCAAACCAGTGCCCAAAGCACTCAGGGGGATGTCTCTGTCTGCAGGACCAGAAGACTCACTCCCAATCACAAACACAGTCCTCCTGTCTGCTTGCAAAAATCCCCAGCAGACACGAGCCCTCCTTAAGTGTGCACCTGCACGTTTTCCAGATTCTGTACCTGCCTTGGGAGGCCGAGGCAGGAGCACTGCTTGAAGCCTGGAGTTTGAGACCAGCCTAGGCAACATAGCAACACCTCATCTCTGCAAAAAAGTCAAAAAATTAGCCAGACGTGGTGGCACACGCCTGTAGTCCCAGCTACTCAAGAGGCTGAGGCAGAAGGATCGTCTGAGCCCAGGAAGTCAAGGCCATAGTAAGTGGTGATCGGTGAGTCTGCCTGTGACAGGGAGTCAGGCTGACAATTTGTGGCTCTGAGGACAAGTGAGGACATGCCAATTTTTCACCCCTTTTGAGGTCTTGTGTCTTTGACTGGTTTGGCCCTTGGCCACAGATAACTCCTTAATTTGAACTTCAAACAATGGCAAAGGAAGGGTCTGGGAGGTATGTGGACTCCATCCTCTGAAGTGTCTTTGAAGCTTCCTAAGGTGACAAAGCCCTCCTCCCACCACCTCACCAGCGGAGTCCTGGAAAGGCTTCTTAGCGCCTCTCAGCCCCGCAAGGAAGGAACCCTTGGGTTTATAAGAGTTTTGGGAGCTGGGGTCGGTGGTGGCTCAGCCTGTAATCCCGCACCTTTGGGAGGCTGAGGTGAGTGGATTGCCTGAGCTTGCGGGTTCGAGACCCACCTGGGCAACTTGGTGAGACCTCATCTCTACAATAAATCAAAACAAAAAAAAAAGTAGCTGTGTGTGGTAGCGCGCGCCTGTAGTTCCAGCTACTTGGAAGGCTGAGGAGGAAGGATCGCCGGAGCCCCAGCAGGTCGAGGCTGCCCTCCTGTCTGGGCGACAGAGTGAGACTCCAACTCAAAAAAAAAAAAAAAGAGTTTTGGGAATGAAAGGACTTTAAAGAGCGACGAGGTTATCGTAGGAACCTCAGCATTTTCTCCCGGAGGAATGAAAACCCACCATAGAGTGGTCCCTCTCGCCTGCACTTCCAGTGGGAGCACAATAAGGCAGGGATGGGGGTAGGGACTGGGGACGTCACTCAGCTCCTGGCCCTGCATAATCCTGGGCTTAATCCAGGGGACCTGCCTCTTACTTAGATCTGCCTCTCTGGCCCAGCCTATGATAAAACAAACATGGTTTGAAGCTACATGGACCTAGTTTCGAACCTTGACTCTGCCCTCCACTTGCTGTGTGACCTTCCACAATGTGCTCAACCTCTCTGGGACTCAGTTTCCTCCCCTGTAAAATGTGAATCCTCATCCCTACTTCCCAGGGATATTTATTTCTTTATTTATCGTCAAGTCTCACTCGTCACCCAGGAGTGTAGTGGCACGATCACGGCTGGCTCACCACCTGGGGTCAAGCGGCTCTCCCACCTCAGCCTCCCGAGTAGCTGGGACCAGAGGAGTGTGCCACCATGCCCAGCTAAGTTTTTGTCGAGACAAGGTCTTGAACTCCTGGGCTCAAGCAATCTTCCTGCCTCAGCTTCCCTAGTGCTGGGATTAGAGGTAGGAGCCACCACACCCAATCTAGGGATGTTTTTATTATGAATGAAATCCAGGACATAAACCTCTTTGAGGGAAGAATGAGCCCTCCTCAGTGAAGGACCCGCTCACAGTTCCTGGGGCCTCGGGAACGTCCTAAAAGCTCTCGCACTGCCTCACCTCTCCTCTAAAGCTCGTGCGAGGCACGTGAGGTCTGAGCTCAATCAACTCCAGTGGTCAGGACGCCAGAGAAGCCTCTCTGCCTCCCTGACGGAGTGGTCACAGGTTTATGATTTATTTGCTGATTAATTGGATGCTTGGAGACAATTCCATTTCAATTACCTTATTGGCATGACAAGATACACGAGGCTGCCAATGTCAATATATTAGGACCGAGTGTGCTGGGGTGGCTGCCAGGGTTCGGGGCCGGGCTTACCACCCGCGCCGAGGTACATAGGAGCTGCGTTGAGAGTGTTTCAGCGTGGTCGCTTCCGCCTCTCCGCTGCCAGGGAGAGAAAGTCCCTGCACACCCCGGGCAAGCCACACTGACATGGCGGTGGTGTCTCTGGGAGCCCCATCTCATCACAGTCTCAGCCAGGGTCCCCCACAGAGACAGGGTCCTTGCCCGAGACAGCGGAAGAGAAAGTGGTCGTCTGTTCCACTGAGCTGGGGGTACTGTGTAGGGCCCAGGCAAGAAGGGAGTCCCTGTCGCTGGGTGCTGGGAACCAGAAACTGTGCCAGACCCAAGGGCACTAGGAAGAACTCCAAGGTGGTCTCTGAGATTCCCACCCCTGGTGTACATGCCTTGCATAACACCTCCCCCAGAGTGCAGGCAGCACCCCTGAACGTGATGGGTTTCCACTGCCATCTTAACTTTGACTTTGAGTTTCCAGGTGGGCCCTACCTAGTCAAGCGAGCCCTTAAATGGCCTGAGTCCTCCCTAAGAGACTGGAAGCCAGAGAGAGCCAATGAGGGGTGAGGAGATGGGGCAAGAAACTGCAGGCAGTCTCTAGGGGCTAAGGGGGGTCCGTGGTACACAGCCATCCAAACAGCAGCTTCATCCTCCAACCACAAAGAGCAGATTTCTGCCAATAACTCCATAAGCTTCAAAGAGGCCCTGGAGTTCCAGAACAGTCCAGCCAACACCTGATTTCCACCTTCTGAGACCCGGGCAGGCAGCCCGGTTAGGCCATGGGTAGACTTGTGACCTACAGAAGTCGTGGGGTCACACATGCCCATCATCCTGAGCCATCAGTGTGTGGTGACTTGTTACCCTGCAGTTGTTCACAGATACACAAGGTGGCTGCCCCACTGTCCTCCCTCCCTGTCTTCCTTAGCACCTGTGGTTTCTGTCCCCACTCGTTCCCTCATCTCTGCTTTCCTGTCCTTCTGCTGTAGATTGGATTGCTGTGCTTCTGTGTCACAGCACAGAATGACGCCCTCACGGTTTCGGTCATTTGAAACATATCTACTAAGCTGCATATACATCCGGGTGCGTTCTCAGGGTTCCTCTGTCGCATGACCCACGGGACCACTCGCGCCCCGCCTGCCTGCTGGCATGCTGGGCGCCCTGAGGCTTCCCCAGAGATCCGCACAGCCCCTGCTCGCCTCCTTCAAGTCTCAGTGAGGCTGGCCCTGGCCTCCCCATTTAACGTGGTCACCTTTGCCCTCACCATCTCCCTACCTGAGGTGTTCCCTCCTGCCA
Source organism: Carlito syrichta (assembly GCF_000164805.1). Taxonomy (NCBI): domain Eukaryota; kingdom Metazoa; phylum Chordata; class Mammalia; order Primates; family Tarsiidae; genus Carlito; species Carlito syrichta. The sequence continues at coordinate 429,467 of NW_007232371.1, forward strand.
CCTGCCTGCCTGCTCTTTAAGTGCACGATGCCTGCACATCCTTATGACTTTCTCAGCGTCAGGCTCATTCGTGAGAAATTCAGCTTGCCCATGCCAAGGATTTGGGTCCGTTTTGTTCCTTCCACCCTCAGCCCTTAGAACAGCACCTGGCCTGCAGCTGGTGCTCAAGAAATGTTTGTTGAATGAATGAAGCGGGGGCTGTGGCCCCTTCTCCTCAAATTCTGTAGCCTGAATCTGTCCTGGAAAATGCATTTCAGACCGTTTTAATGAACATACTGTTCCTTCTCCCTTGACTACCTTGGGCTGAACAATTATTTCTTTCCTTTTTTTGTAGAAACATCTGTTGGATGTGGTGGCTCAAGTCTGTAATCCCAGTCAAGACAGGAGGACAGCTTGAGCCCAGGAGTTCAAGACCAGCCTGGGCAACATAAGAAGACAAAAAAAAAAAAAAAGTCAAAAGATTAGCTGGGTGTGGTGGCGCATGCCTGTTGTTCCAGCTACTTGGGAGGCTGAGGTGGAAGGATTGCTTGAGCCCAGGAGGTCGAGGCTGCGGTGAGCTGTGATTGTGCCACTGCACTCCAGCCTGGGTGACAGAGTGAGAACCCAACTCAAAAAAAAAAGAGAGAGAAAAAGAAAGAAACATCTCAGCTAGCGCTTCTCAAAGTGTGGTCAGGGGACCAGTTGAACTCAAACCATCTGGGGAGCTTGTTTAAAACACACGTCCTTGAGTCCCACCCCAGCCCCAGCGGGCCAAGGACCCAGGAATCCAGACACCTCCCTTGCCTCATTTTCAGAAAATGTGAAAATATACACTTAGAGGAAGCACACCCCCCCACCCCCCATTCTTTCTGCCCAAAGACTGTGAAGAATTTCTGTTTTTAACCTGGCCTCACCCACTGAAGCCAACAATGGCAGGCGGTAGGTGAAACAGAGGGCCCATCCATCTGTCTCCTGGGTGCGTATCCGCCGGATGTCCCACAACTCTTGTTTTCTGGAGGTAACGCATTGACCCATGGGGCCTCCCCATCTCCCCAGAGACTTTTATACCTCTAAGGCCACAGGTTGAGACAGTCACCAACCTCAGTGCTCCCAAATCAGAAACTTGCTGGGATAGTAACTGGTTATTTAACAGCAAGCTCCTTTGACAGCTGAGCAAAGCCGGGCGGAGACACTTGATGTATCATTGTGGGCGTGTCTCCCTCTCTGTGTGAGAGTGGCTATTACCTGGTGAGCTGCTTTGGAAATCCGGAACAGGTGGCGAGGATAATGGAAATGGCTGATAAGTGGCTTGCGCGCCTCCTGCTGCTTCTCGCTGAAGCTGTTCTGACGTTTGGGCGTTTGGACCTCAATCTGGGGCTTCCATGTGAAAGCGGGTCACTGGGCGCGCTGGGGTTTGGTGCGTTATTTCTGAGCCCGGCTGCCTGCAAGGCTTGGGTATCCAAGCCTGATGGGGAGGGGGCGGCTTCGGGGTCCAGCTCAGATACCCAAGGTGAGTGAAGACCAGAGTGGGGCTGACTGGAAGAAGAAGGAAGTCAACACTTGTGTTCCCTTAAAATATAAATGCCTCTGTGGACACAACAGCATGACCGGCCAGCGCCATAAAACCTAAGAAGCACATCCTCGTATATGGCATGACTACTGCCTTTTGGATGCTTCTCGTCTTGGAGCTCTACATGGGTGCAGAGTCATGGTTGAAAGAATATTGGTCTCAGAAGTGTCTGAGTTCAGGTTCTCACTAAGCCCGTGAGTCTGCGGCTGCGTCTTACCCGTAGAGATTGGGGAACCCCATGGGACCAGGGGAGTCGTGGGTAGAAAAGGGAGACGGAATGGGGGGCCATCTGACCATGAGGTGCCCGGGACACACAGCCATGTCTGAACCCCTGGAGGAGAGTGCCATGCCCTGGCCTCACACCACACATAGGGAAAGCCAGCCTGGGCGGGCAGGCAGGAGTCGGACACGTCCTGGGTACGTTACATACAACGAGGCCCTGGCTACTCAAAGCGCCGTTCCCGGACCTGCAGCCTCAGTTGACCGCCTGTTAGAAGTCCAGGCTCTCCGGTCCCGCCCAGACCTGCAGGATCTTCATCTGCAGTCTAACCAGATCCTGAGGGCTTTGCGTGGACACAACAGCAAGACTGGCCAGTGCCCAAGATGCAGTCTAAGAGGCACTGAGCTAGGTGCTACCATATCCTTGTTCCACGGGTAAGACGCAGAGGCAGGCTGGCAGGCTTAGTGAGAACCCGAACTCAGACACTTCCGAGACCAATGTTCTTTCGACCATGACTCTGCATCCATCACCTTGGAGGAGAGAACCCTTGAGTTGAGCCTTGAGAGGGAGGCGTTTGGATGAAGGGCATCTTGGACAGAGGGAATAGCCTGTGTCATGGCAGGAGCTGTGCATCCCCTACACATGCAGGGAACTGGACCGGCTGGGACCTGGGTTGCAAAGTGGGCGTGCAGGGCGGGTGTGGGGGAGGCTCCAGGTGGAGGCTGGCAGGAATCAGATCCCGGAGAGGACACTACACAGAGCTCTGATGGCTCAGGTTCATCCAGCAGGCCACTGTTTCCCCCGAGCCCCCACCCTTGGGCATCAAAGGGGTCCTGGGAGAACATGGGGCCCCTGGCACTTGTAGTGCTTCTTGTGGGGAACCTTCCGGAACTCCCCACACTCCTGAAGAGGGATCACCTGGACACCTCCTTTGGAGTCCCTCAACCCGAAGGCTCCTGGGTCCCACCCTACAGCATGAGTCTGTGCTTCACCGTGGTTAATGTGGTGACTGCTAGGGTATCGCCGAGGCTGGAAGATTTGAGAATTGATACGGCACAAGTCGAGCAATAGGAAAGAGCTTCCCTTTCCCCATTTCATCAGCCTCAAACTCTGGGCTGAGGATTTGAAATAAGCCCCATTCCCCTTCATCAGCTAAACTTTTCCAGGACTCGCCTGGGCTAGCTTTTGCGGTCACGCCACGCGCACCAGGACCCCAAGAGAGCCATCCTGCACACACTCAGGCCTCTTAATCATGTGCGTCTGGGTCAGTGGTAAAGTCTCTCTGTTGGAAGAGTCTGAGGCTGACACCAGAGCTGATGGGCTTTTTAGGACACTCCCAAGCAACACTGAGCTCGGCCCGCACGTCGTGTTCTATATTTTTGAAGAGGGGCTGTATTTTATTCACAAGTTTCCTGCAGGGACACTCTTCTACTGGTCACTGGACAGAAGGCAGGGAGTGGGGCCGGGCTTCCATGTCCCGCTTGTTCCGAAAACATGTACTACTTAATCTAGCTGGCAAAGGCTGGGAATCACTGGGTGGGCCACAGGGCAGAAGTCCTCATATTTCCTCCATTCTCAGCACTCTGAGAGTCTTAGTAATTTTTCTTGTGGTGCCCTTAGGCCAAAAGAAATCCCTAGGCGTTTTGTTTATTAAGCAGTAAGGGCCAAACAATAAGTATTTATGTTCTAACAACTTCAAAACCAGTTGAAAAAGTAACACACTGAAAGAAACAATAGTTTCATTTTGTTCTTAAATAATCACAGTTACTCACAAATGGAATGCGTGTGCCTGTTGGACACGGCACAAGCCTCCAGCCTTGAACTGGGATTGGACTCCCTTACTCTCGTTTCCTGTTCCACACTGATTTTGGTGGCATCTGCCTCTTAATTGCAGCAACTGCCCAAACCGCAGCTTCACGATGCAGTCATCGAAAGGAGTGTAGCCCTTCACCCAGGGTCTGACAGCTCTCGCTGTATTTTCCTTGAAACTTCAAACCTTCCCACAGTACCCCCTGGTAATGTCCCTGTAGCACCCCAGGGTGCCTCAGCGGCACGGGTTGGGAACCATGACCATGAAGTCTGCCACTTAATGAAACACTTACTATGCCCTTTGCGGTAAGTCCTATTATTATCACACCGTTTATAGACCAGGACACTGATGTTCAGCAAGTTCAAGGTGCCAGGCAGACTCAAAACTCACACTAGGCTCTGTGGGGCAGAGTCCATGACCTTCATCCTCCCAGCACAGTTCAAGGATCTGGGTCCAAGTCCAAGCTCTGCTGCACACTTGCTTGTGTGTCTTCTTGTGAGTTTCTCAACCTCTCTGTGTTTTGAGTCCCATCTACTGTCTGTTTCCTCAGGCAGCTCTCTGACAAATGGATGGCCTGAACGACAAGGGATAAAAGATACAATGGGGGCCTAGCCAGAAGCAAACCTCCTGGGAAGGGAAGAGAAAGGGGTGGGGGAGAGACTCTTAGGACCAGGGGTGCATCCCAGGGCCGTGGGACTGGACACTCTCAGCCTTCCTGGGCATCTTGGCCATTGGCTTGGGGCCGAGGACAGTGATGCTGATGGCGGCGGTTTAAAAATATAATCAAGTTTAAAGTGGCCGGAAAATGGGTGCTGCCCGATTAGGGCTTTTAGTCATAATTGGTTAAAAATAATAATAAAACCCCACCAGCCTCTTTAATTACTCGGCAGTGCCGCTTTTCTTTTCATTAGACATTTCCATTTGCTTGTGATGGTGTTGTAAAGTGTTTATCAATGCTAATGATGCCACTCTCCAGAGCCCCATTTTGTCTAAAGGGCCATGAGTGAAATTGTTAAGAAATAAATCTCCTGTGCAACAATACATCACAGAGGAAGGCAAACAGAACAATGGCCAAGGCCTTCTCCTGCTAATGGGGATGTCACTTGCTGGGGCGGTGGCATCCACCATGCTGGAGCATCCGGGCTCCCGGCTGTGCCCAGGAGTGGGTAGACAAGGGTGCACAAGCGGGAGAGGCTGCCATCTTGGAGGGGGAGGGGAACGCAGGCTAGATTAGAGCCACATCCCAGCTCTGCTACTTCCTGGTAAATCAGGAGGAAGTGTCCCCCCTGGGTCTGAGAAAGCGTCATTCTCCTGGGTCCTGACTCTCAGAGAGAGATTTGGGCACTTGCATGGGAAGACCTAGGAAACTTCTGGATGACTTCTACAAGAATAAAGTATTGCAGAGCTTGGTTGTGAGAGGCAGCGGTGCGTGACAGTCAAGAGTGTGGACCCAGCTTCAGGTGGCGTGGGTCTGCATTCTAGTTCTACCCTATTCTGGCTGCATGATAGAAGGCAGGTTGCATGAAACTCTCTCTGCCTCTGTTTCCCCGTCAGTAAAATGGGGATGATGGGTGGATGTGCCCTAGGGTTGCTATGAGGATTAAAGGCATAAAACACATGAAGGATGTGCAGTAAGAATGTAGTCATGCATCCACTCATAAACACAAGCTATCACGACAAAGGGGTTATGTATAAGAAGGGCTGGTGAAACTTTTCTGTAAAGGGCAAGATGGTAAAAGCTTTTGGGCTTGGTGGACCACATGCTATCTCTGCTTTTTTTTTTGAGTTGGAGTCTCACTCTGTCACCCAGACTGGAGTGCAGTGGCTGCTCCCGGCCACCGCAGCCTCGCCTGCTGGGCTCCGGCGATCCTTCCGCCTCAGCCTTCCAAGTAGCCGGAATTTCAGGCATGCGCTACCACGTCCAGCTGATTTTTGATTTATTGTAGAGATGAGGTCTCGCTGCCCAGGCGGGTCTCGAACCCGTGGGCTCCAGCAATCCACTCACCTCAGCCTCTCAAAGGCACGGGATTACAGGCTGAGCCACCGAGCCCGGCTTATCTCTGCTTTTGTAGCATGAGAGTGGTCATAGATAAAACAGGAGTGAATGAGTGAGGGAAGAAGTTCCAATCAAGCTTTATTTATGGTTCCTGAAACCGACTCTCATGTAACTTTCACACGTCACGCAACAGCCAAAGACGCTCTTTCGACTTTTGCCAGCTATTGAGACATGTAAGACCCATCCTCAGCTCACAGACCTTCCGGGAATAGGCTTGGGATGTTCACCGACCCTGCTGTAGGGTCTTGGGGTTATGGCTTAGTCAGTGATGTCTCTGGTCTGAAACATGTTCCTTTTTCTCTTGTTCACCACTTAGAATCAGTGACTGCTACAAAGGAAAATACTTGGGGACAGGAACCTTCAGACTAGGCCCCGACTCCAAGGGTTAACTCTTCCTCAAGAGAACCCATGAGACACCCACCATGCCCGAGGCAACACGGAGGTCCAAGTTCACACCCATTCTGACGGAATCCCCATGTTCTTCCTTGATAGTGTTGAAAAGCTTACTCTACAGACCACACACTAGATACAACATCTCTCAAACCCATCAGGATCTCCTGTGAAAGCACGGAGTGGAACCAGTGAGAATGGGAGGGAAGAAGGCGTCCTGCCTGCTGGCAGGGGGACGGCAGGGCCTCTGCAGAGCTGCTTGCTCTGTGCCGTAGGTCTTGAGCGAGTCCCAGCTTCCTGACGGATGCTCAGCTGGACTAGCAGGAATGTGACCAGAGAGGGAGGACCACCAAGTCTCTTTAGGGTGCTGTGGGACTGGAGATAGCCTGGTCTGTTCCCCATTTTTTTGTGGTCCCATATTATCTTCCAAGGTCCTAGAAGTGGGCAGGATCTGAGGTGCCCAGTGAGAGAGCCCCACCCCTTCCTGACCCACATGCCTCAGTGCATCCAAGAACAGAAGATAGGCAGGAAGGCCTCATGGACAGGGTTGAGGTTCATGTCACGGATCCCCTCCTTCTGTCACCCAGGAGGCAGCCTCCCAATGGTTACTTAAAGATACGCAAACAAATAACCCCTGGAAGGCTCTACAATGGCCTGTTGTAAACCTAAAAGGCAACTTTGCGGAGTGTTTAAAACATGGGCCAAGGCTGGGTACAGTGGCTCATGCCTGTAATCCCAGCACTTTGGGAGGCCGAAGTGGGAGGATCGCTTGAGCCCAGGAGTTCAAGACCAGCCTAGGCAACACAGCAAGACCTCAACTCTATAAAAAATAAAAATAAAAAACTAGCTGGGCATGGTGGTGCATGCCTATAGTCTTAGCTACTCGGGAGGCTGAGGTGGGAGGATCGCTCGAGCCCAGGAGGTCAGGGCTGCAGTGAGGTGTGATTGTGCCACTGCACTCTAGCCTGGACAACAGAGTGAGACCCTGACTCAAAGAGGGGGCCAAACACACATGTTCACTTATTTTATCCTCACCAAGAACCTAATGAGAGAGACGAGGACCCCTGCCACCCCCATGCCACAGATGAGGTCACTGAGGCCTAGAGGGCTTCAGGAATTTGTTCAGGGTCATAAAGTTTCTGAGTTGCCAGAGGCAGGTTTAAGTGTCCTTAAGCATCGGGCTGGGCTGCCATCCTCAGTGTATTCAAGACCCCTGCAGGCCCTGTGCTTCTGCAAGGGAAAAGGCTTCCGACCCAGGAGGCCAGTGTCTTGCAGTTTGGTGGTTACGGGAACTGGCTGTACTTGAATTCTATGGGGACAGTCTGTTAAAAAGAAGGTTCCTGGGCCCCACCCTAGGTGACCTGAGTCAGCATCCCTGGGGGTGGAGCCCAGGAATCAGCATTTTAGCAAGCTCTCTGGGTCTATCAGTCTGTTCTGTGTAGCTATCAAGGAATACCGGAGGCTAGGTGATCTCTAAAGAAAAGAGGTCTATTTGACTCAGGGTTCTGCATGGTGCCAGCATCTCCTGGGCTTCTGGTCATGGTGGAAGGTGAAGAGGGCATGTCACATGGCGAGAGTGAAAGCCAGAGAAGGAGGGAGGTGCCAGGCTCTTGAAACGACCAGCTCTGCGTGAACTAACTGGGCCAGCACTCACTCATTTCCCTGAGGACAGCACCAAGCCCTTCACGAGGGACCCGCCCCATGACCCAGGCTCCTCCCACCAGGCTCCTCTTCAACCTCGGGAATCACATTTCTTCTTTTTTTTTTGAGTTGGAGTCTCACTCTGTCGCCCAGACTGGAGTGCAGTGGCACGCTCCCGGCCACCACAACCTCAACCTGCTGGGCTCCGGCGATCCTTCTGCCTCAGCCTTCTAAGTGGCCGGAACTACAGGCACGCGCTACCAAGCCCGGCTAGTTTTTGATTTATTGTAGAGATGAGGTCTCACTGCCCAGGCGGGTCTCGAACCTGCTGGCTCAGGTCATCCACTCACCTCAGCCTCCCAAAGGCGCAGGATTATAGGCTGAGCCACCGAGCCTGGCTGGGAATCATTCATTTTAAAGGGACTTCAAGGATAAAAAGATTTTAGATGCAGAAAGATATTTTCTTTTTTTGAGTTGGAGTCTCACTCTGTCGCCCAGACTGGAGTGCAGTGGCACGCTCCCGGCCACCACAACCTCAACCTGCTGGGCTCCGGCGATCCTTCTGCCTCAGCCTTCTAAGTGGCCGGAACTACAGGCACGCGCTACCAAGCCCGGCTAGTTTTTGATTTATTGTAGAGATGAGGTCTCACTGCCCAGGCGGGTCTCGAACCTGCTGGCTCAGGTCATCCACTCACCTCAGCCTCCCAAAGGCGCAGGATTATAGGCTGAGCCACCGAGCCTGGCTGGGAATCATTCATTTTAAAGGGACTTCAAGGATAAAAAGATTTTAGATGCAGAAAGATATTTTCTTTTTTTGAGTTGGAGTCTCACTCTGTCGCCCAGACTGGAGTGCAGTGGCACGCTCCCGGCCACCACAACCTCAACCTGCTGGGCTCCGGCGATCCTTCTGCCTCAGCCTTCTAAGTGGCCGGAACTACAGGCACGCGCTACCAAGCCCGGCTAGTTTTTGATTTATTGTAGAGATGAGGTCTCACTGCCCAGGCGGGTCTCGAACCTGCTGGCTCAGGTCATCCACTCACCTCAGCCTCCCAAAGGCGCAGGATTATAGGCTGAGCCACCGAGCCTGGCTGGGAATCATTCATTTTAAAGGGACTTCAAGGATAAAAAGATTTTAGATGCAGAAAGATATTTTCTTTTTTTGAGTTGGAGTCTCACTCTGTCGCCCAGACTGGAGTGCAGTGGCACGCTCCCGGCCACCACAACCTCAACCTGCTGGGCTCCGGCGATCCTTCTGCCTCAGCCTTCTAAGTGGCCGGAACTACAGGCACGCGCTACCAAGCCCGGCTAGTTTTTGATTTATTGTAGAGATGAGGTCTCACTGCCCAGGCGGGTCTCGAACCTGCTGGCTCAGGTCATCCACTCACCTCAGCCTCCCAAAGGCGCAGGATTATAGGCTGAGCCACCGAGCCTGGCTGGGAATCACATTTCAACAGAGGATTTCAGGGGACAGACACCCAAGCTGTGTCACCTGGGGTTCTCAGAAGCACTGCCAACACCCTGTTGGCTGTCACCAACTTTGTTCATTTGTTCATCATGAATCCATCCAATCAATTCACAGGAGAGGCCTAGAGCACTGAAAAGCTCCCTGATTCAGGAAGCCCTGGGTTCAAGTCCAAGGCCTATTTTGTTCTCTTCTGCGTCTGTGTCCCACTGCCCCATGATGGGTTATCCAACGGGTAGGTTGAACATGAAAAGAGAAAATAAGTTTTTTTCCCCCCCAAAATCCAATGTTTTACACATACTTTTAAAAACATGCAAAGAGGCCAGGCACGGTGGCTCACAACTATAATCCCAGCACTTTGGGAGGCCGAGGTGAGAGGATTGCTTGAGCCTGCTGGTTCAAGACCAGCCTGGGCAACTTGGCGAGACCTCCTCTCTACAATAAATCAAGAAATTAGCCGGGCATGGTGGCATGCACCTGTAGTTCCAGCTACTTGGAAGGCCGAGGTGGAAGGATTACCTGAGCCCAGCAGGTTGAGGCTGTGGTGGCCATGAGCATGCCACTGCCCTCTAACCTGGGGGACAGAGTGAGACTCCAACTCCAAATCCAAGAAAAAAAAGCAAAGAGACAGCACAGGGGAAATATATGTAATTTCTTCAGCACTCTCACACCGGCTTCATGATTTCCATGCAGCACTTTCCCATGTGCCAGGAAAGCTCGGAGCTCAGTCCCTGCAGCCAGGTCCCTGGGCCCGGGTGTGGAGGTCGGCACCAGCACAGGGATGGCCTGAGATGGATGACTCTGCCTCTTGGGATCCAATAACTGAATGCAGGTCGGCGAGTCTCACAGCCGACCGAGTGTGTGTGAGAGGCACCGGGAGGGTGGGTTGCCACACAGATTTTCCTGAGTTTGTGAGTCAGTGGGTCCTGGCCAGGCCTAGGGATCGTCATTTCTCCCAAGTTCCCAGGTGGTGCAGAGATAGCTGATCCAGGTCTCCCACTTTGAGAAGCACAAATGTGGGTGAATAGTTTACACAGTGCCTGGCCCCTGGGAACTGCCATCAGTCACTACTGAGATGTTTATTGTGTTTGTTGTTCTGCGTGGGGGACACCATCGTCTTTGCGGGGTCTGCAGCTCCTGTGGGCCTCCATGCAGCCCACCCCATAGATACTTGTGGGATGACTTTGGATAGGCTCTGGGAAGAAATAAGGACTGAGGGGACATGGAGGACTCCCTGGGAGGTGCACATCCTTAGCATCTGCCCTGCCCTTGCTGGGATGCATCTTCCGGCACTCTGGGAGGCGGAGGCAGGAGGATCACTTGCAACCAGGAGTTTAAGACCAACCGAGGCAACATAGCAAGACCCCGTCTCTACAAAAAATAAACTTAAAAAACTAGCTGGGTGTGGTGGTGCATGCCTGTAGTCCCAGCGACTTGGGAGGATGGGGTGGGAGGATCGCTTGATCCTTCCTCCTGGCAGGGCACAGGGACAATCGGCCAGCCCTGGGCACCAAAGCCTCCACCCTCCTGCATGGGCCCACATGTGCTCTGGCTCTCTCAGTTGTTTTGGGGTGGACATCTGCTTGTTCCAAGCACCAGCTGTCTGCACCCAGTTGGGAGCTGCTTCCTTGCAGGAGCCAGGTACCTCCACCACGAGGGCCTGGCACAGGCCTTCCCAGAACATGTGTTGGTGGCCTTGCCCAGGGAGCCAAACCATCTGACACCTCCCTTGGAGAGCTCCAACCAGGTGTGAGAGGGGGTCTTCACAATGCACCCCTGCCTCCATTTGCTTTTTTTCCCTTTGAGTCAGAATCTCACTCCATCACCCAGGCTGGAGTGTAGTAGCACGCTCGTGGCCATTGCAGCCTCAACCTGCTGGGCTCAGACGATCCTTCTGCTTCAGTCTCCCAAATAGCTGGACTTCAGTTGCCTGCCACCACTCCTGGCTAATTTTTTGACTTATTGTAGAGACGAGATCTCGCCATGTTGCCCAGCTGGACTCGAACACCTGGGCTCAGGCAGTCCTCTCGCCTCTGCCTCCCCAAGTGCTGGGATGACAGGGATGAGCCACCGTGCCTGGCCTGGGGCGTTTCAGCGGTCGCCACACACACAGGCATTCATGGTTTGTGAGCAGAGCTGACACCAAGAGAGGATGATGCTTAGCGCAACTTAGGTGCACCCTGTGATGCTGTTCTGGGCTTTGACCCTGTCCACCTTCCCTCCCTCAGCGAGCGGGAGCTACTCAAGGAGCAGTCCAGGGACTGGCAACATCAGCATTGCAGGGACGCTGTTAGAAATGCTGATCCTCAGTGCTTCAGACCTACAGAGCCAGGATCTGCATTTTCCCAGGTCCCTGGGTGGTCTGTATGGCAGCTACAGTGTAACAGCTGCACTAAGTGGTGCTAGGTTGATGGTACTAAGGAAGGCAGCCAGGAAAAATTGGGACTCCAGGATTCAGGGTTTGAGTCTTGACTCTCCCACTGGGTCCTGAATGTGGGCAATCCCTTCCTGCTCGCCAGCCTCGGATTCCTCATTTGTAAAAGGGGAACAATGATAACATGGCTGTCTAGAGGCTTAAATTTGTTCTTGTAACACACATTGGAGTGCCCAGTGTGTGCCAGGTACCGTGAGAGGCACGGGAGGCAGGAAGGGGAGGAAAAAGAACATAGCCCCTGGCCTCACAGAACTTATGGTTAGTTCGCAGAAACAAGAATAAAAGAATGCCGCTCAAGAGAGGTGCAGTATGTCCTCAGGGCCCCAGGGAGGGGGTCCAGGGTGGGCTCTCCCGATGCAGTGACATCTGCAGGACACAGTGAAGAGAAGGCGAAAGTGAGGAGGGAGAAGAAGGTTCCAGACAGGTGAATACACTTGCAATGAAAACATCTGGCACACAGTAGGGGCCCCAGGAGGGAGAGAGAATATGTATCAGTCAGCTATAGCTATGTAACAAATCAGCTCCAAACTGGCCCCAATGGAGAGTCAACATTTGGCAGGTGGTTATCTTCTCTCCTCTGGTAAATTACAAGCTCAGTGAAGGAAGGAGTCCCGTTTGCACTGATTTTTGGCAACCATCTCCTACGTACCTTGTACTCCTAGGGACTTCCTACATACTTCTGAATTATTCATTTTTCTGTCTCTGCGGGCTTCTTGGTCATTTTCCCGCCTCTCTCTAATACTTGGGATGCTGGGAGGTTGAGGCCACAGCGCCGACTTCTTCCAGACTCGACAGGGGAGGTGGAAATTGATGAAGCGAAGGGAGGAAGGACAAGGGAGTTTGTGAAGTAATTGAAAAACCAGACAGACCATGGAAGAATTATAAATAGAGGGCTCCATCCTGCCTCAGCCCATCGAAGCCAGAAGGGACACCACACAGGAGGCTGAGGAGCAGAGTCCAAGAGGTCGGGGCTGGAAACAAATTGGTCTGAAACGGAACGTTTCAGGTCTACAGAAAAATAGGACCAGCGAGCAGAAATAACAGCCCAGGCAATACATTGGCAGACGTGTCATCCTGGCAACAGAAGGGAGGAGACAATTCAAAGAGCAATGGGTTTAATTTTTTAGATTAATTGTGAGCAGTCAATAATGTGACTCGTTCGGGGACCTGGGGGCATCTAAGCTGTGCTGAGTAATCTACTTAGGTCGATAATTATTGTTTGCATTCATGGAATTAAGGCCACAAAAAGGTGGTTTAGAGAAGGCCCCACAGAGCAGGGGGACTCTAATCCCAGCTTTCCACAGCCACATCTGTGCCCCGGAGTGAGGCAGCGAGGTTGTGTGGAGTGGGAGAAGGGAAAGGCTCTCTGTCATCCTGACTTGGTAGCTGACGCACTGCCAGTTCCAAAGAATTCGCTTTTCCCCAATGCCATTTTTTCCTTTTAATTCAAAAACTTGGTTGGAGGATTTTAAAAGCCCACAAAAGAACAAATAAGAAAAAACACAAGTGTGGATGCTCACTGCCCAGAATGAATCACTGTTAGCATCTTGCCTCTGATGCTTGTTTTGTTTCTGTTTTAGTTTTAGGGAAAAAAATCACATGGGGGGGTAGTAAAAATGAAACATGCTCCTTTTAAAGGAATTAACAAATGAAGGAAACCAGAAAGTGCAAAGATGACCCCAGATTCTCCTGTTTTCAGTGGATATCATTGCAGATGTCTTTCTGTGCTCCTACGTGGATGGAAGCCTAATGAGGGCAGAGGCTTTGTCCCTTTCCATCACCTCTGGGGTCCCAGCACCTACAACAGCGTCTGGCGAATAGGAGAAGCCCAATAAATATGCTGAAAGACTAGCTGAATAGATTGGACCAGTCAACGTGGTACTACTGGGAAACTAACCTTTAGGGTCACATGCCACACCCCTGCCTCCACCCCTCTGACATCTACCCCTGGGAGTACTTGGTCCTGGGGGAAAAGCAGAGATGGGTATAGAGAGAGAAAAAAGAAACTGAGGCTGAGCAGGCAGACCGAGGGCTGACTGTGCCAGGCAGTCAAGCTGGAATGTCCCATGCTTCTCACCCTTTCCCATCATGACACAGGGACAACCAGCTTACTCTCATCAAGGATGAGGCTGTGAGGCCACAGGTCAGCAAGCTCGGGCCACCCTAGTCCCACCTGTCACTGTTGCAGGGGCTGAAGTCTTTGAGATCTGGCCTCCCCACCACCCCTGCATGGTCCTCTGTCACAGATGGGTGATACTGAAGGCAGGTCTTAGACTAGGTTGTAAGAAGGTCTCCCAGGGGACAGTGTGGGGGCCAGTAGCAGGTAGGAGGACAGGAAGTCAGGACTAGAATCTCGCTGCAATAGCTCAGCATCAGAGGACGCAACCCTTGACCATGACGCGGCCACAGGGTCAGTTGTGGGACGTGGAGATGTTGAAGTGATGCCTGGGATTCGCTTCAAACTCACCAGGACCGGGGGCTGGGGGACAGGACCCGGGATTGGGAAGTGCAGGACTGGCCAAGGGTTGAAGGTGGTTGGGACTGGTGGTGGGTACATGGCTGCTTGCTCTACGCGGTTGTTGACTCTTCTGCGTGTTTGAAATTCTCCACAATCAAAAGTGAAAGAAGCTGGGTGAGGTGACTCACCCCTGTAATCCTGGCACTTTGGGAGGATTGCTTGAGCTCAGGAGTTTGAGGCCAGCCTGGGCAACATGGTAAGGCCTCATCTTTGCAAAGAATTAAAATGAGCCAGGCGTGGTGGCACATGCCTACAGTCTCAGCTACTCGGGAGGCTGAGGCAGAAGGGTCGCCTGAGCCCAGGAGGTCAAGGCTGTGGTGAGCTGTGATCGTGCCACTGTAGTGAGATCTCAACTCTAAATAAATAAATAAGCAAGGAAGTAAATAAATAAATAAGTGGAAGAGACGGACACCATGTAAAAGACAAAATAAATTTTCTTTTAAAAAGGCATGCTCACTGGGAAAAGAACTCCAGCATTCCAGAGTATAAGTTGTGTCCAGTCTCAGTTACAGCCTCACCCCTGCACATACACCCTCCTTCCCTCCCATCTGTGGGAGGCCACCCTTCCAGTGATGACCAGGACACATGCTTCCAAGTGCTTTTCTGCAAATGCACAGACAGCTACCCGGCTATCTAACTTTTCGAAGGTAGCCCTTTTTCACATTTATTGAAAACAAAACAAGGTTACCACAAATGCATACTTCTTCTTGTCCAATCAAACAAACCTTGACCGTGGATGATGTTCTTCTTCCGGGTTTTTAATTTAACTCTTTATGTTAATTAGGTAGAATATCATAACAACTTAGCGAGCTGAGAATACTGCAATATTTAAGATTTGTGAAGTGCCTAATTTCTTTTAATAACAATACCACATTTGCCCTATATTAGATATATAATTTTATTTCACAAAAATGGATCACCATATATGTAAGGGCACACGGCAATTTACTTATTTTTATTCTACTCTATTCTGTTCTGCTCTGTTCTATTCTTGAGTTGGGGGGGGTCTCACTTTGTTACCCAGGCTGAAGTGCAGTGGCACAATCACGTTTCACTGCAGCCTTGACCTCCTGGACTCAAGTGACCCTCCTGCCTCAGCCTCCTGAGTAGCTGAGACTACAGGTATGCACCACCACACCAGCTAATTTTTTTATTTTTTATTTTTGTAGCTACGAGGTCTCACTATGTTGTCAGACTGGTTTGAAACTCCTAGCCTCAAGCTATTCCCCCCATCTCGTCCTCCCAAAGTGCTGGGATTACAGGCATGAGCCACCCTGCCAGGCCAACAACTTTTAACTTATGTATTTCCTAATCATCTCCATGCCCATATGAATCCATCCTCACCATTTTTAACAACCTCGGCTGGGCATGGTGGCTCACGCCTATAATCCCAGCATTGTGGGAGGTAGAGGCGAGTGGATTGCTTGAGTCCGGGGGATCAAGACCAGCCTGGGCAACTTGGTGAAACCTCGTCTCTATAATAAATCACAAGAACTAGCCGGGCGTGGTGGCATGCGTCTGTAGTTCTGGCTACTTGGAGGGCTGAGGCCAAGGATTGCCTAAGCCCAGCAGGTCGAGACTGTGGTGGCCGGGAGTGTGCCACTGCACTCCAGCCTGGGCAACAGAGTGAGACTCCTACTCAAAAAACAAAAAAACAACCTCACAACATTCCCTGGTCTACATACTACTACTTATGTATGCGGTTGAAGCTGCGGAGAGACTATAGACAGGTAGGATTTCGAGGGACTCTTACAATAAACAACATGCAGCAGGTCTCATATATCAATCTCAGTATTTCAGAAAACCTGCTCAGTATTTTTGAAATCTCAGAAATGTGTTGAAAATCGGAACAGACATCACCAAGATGCCATAAAATGCTGACACTGATTTGTACCCCTGCTGGCAGCACTGAAATGTGGTCCAACACACCGGATCTTGGGTGTGGTTGAGGCTGCCTTCCAGGCTCCTGCCTGGTCAGTTCACCGCTGCAGAGAGCTTCATGGGTCTCTGTCAGAGGCACCCGCTAAACCAGCGCCCTGTCCTCCTGTGGCCCCAAGCATCCCGGAGCACCCCAAGTAGTGCTTTATGCAGCGAGAAGCGCCTGTCTCTGTGTAGCTTGGACCACCGCAGGCAAGGCTAACCTAGAATTATAAAGGTCACCCGACTGTGAAGGCTGGTGGGTGTCCACAGTCACTTACTAAGGTAGCTGCAGAAAGATGCCAGAAAGCGATGAGGGGAGGCTGGGCATGGTGGCGCATGCCTGCAATCCCAGCACTTTGGGAGGCCAAAGTGGGGAGATGGCTCAAGCCAAGGAGTTCGAGACCAGTTAGGGCAACACAGTGAGATCTCAACTCTACAAAAATAAAGTGAAAATAAATGAGTCAGGCACCGTGGTGTGCCCCTGTAGTTCCGGCTACTCAGGAGGCTGAGACAGGAGGATCGCCCCAGCCCTAGGAGGTCAAGGCCGCAGTGAGCTGTGATCGTGCTGTTGCACTCCAGCCTGGGCAACAGAGTGAGACCCCAACTCAAAAATAAATAAAGAAATAAGAAGGAGGCAGCAAGCGAAAACAGGCCAGTCTATGCAAATGATAAGAGAAGCAAAGATGGAAACGGGAAAGGCGATGGCAGAAAGTTAAGCCGCAAGTTTTGCGAGAACACAGGGCAGGGAAGGTCAGTGTCGGAAGATGGTCTGTCAGAGCGAACCCGCAAAAGTAATTTACTGACTGCACAGGCCAGCGCCCACATTAAATGTGTTCCTGGCCGCCATGATGAGACATGCTCCAGATTGAGGCCAAAGAGGAAACTACAGAAAGAAACCAGTGACACCGTGGCACGTGACAACCAAGAAAGACACATGAGGGACATGGAGGCACTGGGGTTCAGCTGGGAACCTGAGCGCAGCTCAGGCAGAAACAACAGGGCTGCCCAGATTTGGCCTGTGACTGTTCTCAGCAGCGAGGGAGGGAAATGCAGTCATTCTCCTCTCCAAGTGACGGTCGCAGCAGGCAGGCTCCAAGGGTGGCATGTCACCAGAAGTGCCATCTTCCGTGGACCCTCTTGCCATGTCAAGAGGTGGCACAGACCTGGAATCCAAGCCCTGGGTTCTGTACTTCCACTCACTTGAGACATGTCCCTGAATGGTTGTCTCATCAGTCCAGGGGGGGAAGAGGGGAACCTCTTAACTTGCTCACCCACCTCCTGTGCCCTCCACTCCAGTTCCTCTAACTTCCTTGTTGTTTCTCAAACACACCACAGGGCCTTTGCACTGGCCCTTCCTAGCACCTGCATGAGTCTCTCCCCTCTTCTCAACATTGTTCAAATGTCAACTTCTCAAAGTCCCACATGACCACTCCTCCAACTTCCTTCCATGCTTTTTCTCCATAGCGCTCACCACCTTTTAACAGACCACTGAAGATCATCTCTTTTTATGCTTTCTTTTTTTTTGCTAGAATTTTCCATCTAGACTCTGAGCCCCACGCAGCCAAGAACTTTGACCTGCTCCATTTCCTGACATGTCCCCAACATCTAATCCAGGTACCTGACACACACAACACACATAACACACACAGCATGGATTTGCTATCTAAGGTCATGGATCTATAAATGAACCCTCATAATCCTAATAGGAATTCTTCTATTAATTTGACTGAGATCTAGCCATGGCCTGCTCTCTTGTATGCCAGGCACCACTCCTGGCTTATAGGAGTTGAGTCCGTGGGAGAGACTGGCAAGCAGACAGACATGTAGAGATCGTACGTGCAAAGTCCTGCATGGGTTGGTCAGGGTAGACTGTGATGGGGACTGTCCCAGGCTCCGGCAGTTCCTGGGAAACAAGGCTGAATTCCTAGAGACTCAGATAATCCTAGGTCCAACTCTGAGTCGGTCTATCAAGTTGAAAAATGGGGACTTCAATCCCCTACCTTCTCTCTCTACAACCTATCGACCCACCAACACAACCCAGCAGGCACGTCAGGAAGATAGTCTTGCCTCCATACCCCGCCACGGATCCAGTCCCCCCTGGTCCTAAGGTAAAAGCAAAAAAAAAGAGTGCAGCTTCAGCAGTTCGGGAGTTCAATTAAGCCCCATTCCGTCCCTGCCTCCGTTGCGCTGGTGTGTGGGGACCCAGGAGGTCGGTGACGCTCGCCAGGTAAGGTCCTCTGGTACCACCTGCTCGCGCTAAACACCGACAGCCACAAGACCCGGTGGCAGAAGAGACCAAATATTTAATGTTCAGCTTAGTGGCAGCACTGACAGCCAATTAAATGTTAGGGCCACATAAAAAGGGAGAATCCCATATAACTCAGAGAAGATCATTCTTGCAAGAGCCCACCTGTGTGAAAATCGTCAGCAATTCTCTTTTATTACAAATAGGAGATGGTGGTATCCGAAACCCTCCAAAACAGAAGAGTTCCCACAAGGAAACCCGCATGCCGGGTTGGGGGGTACTCTGGCCTGGGCTCTGCGAAAAGCAGGTGATGAAGGGGACAGGGGAGATATGGGGTGGAGTGGGCAGGCTCGCTGCCTGCCATGGCCTGAACTCCTGTCACATGGGGAACAGACGCGTTGACAACGTAACCCACAAGACGGCACTCAGGGACATGGCGACGGTTTCTTTACAGAGAAACAGAATTCGGTGTAGGCATGGTGACGTGTGCAGCGGGAAGATTGAGTGCAAAGCAACTCAAAAACGCAGCTGGACGTGACTCGGTCACCCCGGGACACTCGCTCCTTCATGCTCCGCCTGTGGGTGTGGACAGGCAGCGAATGCCATTGTGGTCTTTTGCACTGTTCCTGAGTTGCCACGGTAATGGAGGCCCGACTCAGTGGAGGGGACCCTTCCCCCAACCCCCGCATCTCAATGGCTGCAGTCCCAGCCTCAGACCCAGTGGGCCAGAGGCCCAGTTTCGTCTCCTTGAACTCTGAACCAAAGAGGTCAGACTGGGAACAGCAGGCAGCTCGGTGGCCATCGGGCATGCGTTTCTAGCAGGGTAGGGGGCAGGGGACTGGCGGAAGGGCATTCACTTTGGGGTCAAGGCTTGACCTTTGCCCAGCCAAGCCCCGCTGTGGGACCAACGGCCTCCCCGGACCTCAGTTTCCCCATCCGCAGGGATGCTGTGAGGGCCGCTGTAGTTGGCTGCATGGCGTCCACCCAGAGTTCACATCCACCTGGAGCCTCAGATCCTTGTTTGGAACAAGAGTCTTTGCTGATGTCACTAAGGTAAGGGTCAAGGTGAGGTCGTGCTGTGTCAAGGTGGGCCCTACATCCAATGGGTGTCCTCCTAAGAGAAAAGGAGACACAGGCCACCCAGGGACACAACTATGAGGATGGGGGCAGAGATCAGAGTGATGCTGCCACATGCCAAGGAATGCTGGGGTCCCCGGAAGCTGGGAGAGGCAGGGAGGACCATCCTCCAGAGGTTTGGGGCCAGGTATGCCCCCCCAAGCCTGGTTTTGGATGTCTGCCCTCCAGACTCTTTCTGGCTGGGACACCTGGTCCACAAGTGTCGAAACATGCCCCTCCTACTCATCTGCCCCACCCCCAGCACCTCATATGGGAAAATACTCAAGCTGGGAAGGGAGAAGGTGTTTGCTGAATGAATGAGTGAGACAGATACTCTGACCCATGTACACAGAGAGTACATGACCAGCGAGCAGAGGGAAAACGGAGCTATGAGACAGTGATGCTGCAGGTAGTGTGTGGGCGCCCAAGGGTGGCAGAGACAAATCAGGGACGCTCAGGAGAGAGAGGGCTCACATCTGGCCAGGTGTCCGAGGAAGGTACGCCCCCTCCATGGGCAGGGGGCCTCCCAGGTGGGTGGTGAAGGGCGGAGCTGGAGGAGCAGGGCTTTAGAGGGCACAGAACGTTCTGGGGGGACCATGGTAAGAACGTCCTCCAGTGGAAGAAGAATCTCTTTGATGAAAACTGACATGGAAACTTCAACTCGCACAATGGGCTTAACCAAACAAAACGGGCCGGGAGCTGCAGTGGCTAGAGCCGTGTTCTGGGTTGGAGAGGATTCACAGACTACAGCCTGTAGAGTGGAGGCCTCGAGGGAAGGATCTGGGTGAACGAGGGGCAGCGGGGAAGGCAGGGTACAGAGGCTCAGGCAGAACGTGGACGGAGGCCAGAGCAGCGGGCTGTGATTTACGCAAGTAACCTCTCAGAGAGATGACACCGGAGAATCCATCTCGCAGCCGAGTCCGGGATAGATGAGAGCAGGACGCTGCAGGCAGGGAGGTTATTGCAACCGTCTGAGGGAGGGAAGAATTAGCGGGGCCTGATTGCCTGGTGGCGGTGGGAATGAGAGGAAGTGGAGAAATGTGCAAAAAAAGATGGGAAAAGGGGAAAAAAATCGACTTGGCTGATTACACGTCCTCGAGTGAGGGAGAAGAAGACACTGAGGATGACTTGAAAGATTCGCACTGAGGCCACGGGGATTGCACTGCCTGAATGAGAAACCACTAGAGAAATCTGGACCGGTTCCTTTAAATGTGCCACCACCACAGCCCACGCGCTTACTTTACGAGTGGAGGATCCTGGGTGGGAAGTTAAGAAGCCCCTCCATCACACACACACACACACACACACACACATCCCGTTTGTGCACACACATGCACACACGTATTTTTTGTGCTCAAGGGGAAGCAGCGGACACAGGCAGTGCCCCACTTGAACGAGCCTGAGAGTCTGCTCATCAAATGCTCCTGATGAAGAAATTCAAGTCTTTCCGTGTTTCAGGGGAAATGGCACTTCCTTCTATTGGCTGACCACCGCTTGATGAAAGGCCTTTGCTCCGGCCACGCCGCTGCCATTCCAAATCCTCAGAGATACTCCAGCGCTTCCCTGAAGCACGCAGATGGCTTCCATGTTTAGGAACAGAAATCCAGGACTTTGACAGCCGCCACGGCTCGGGTCTCTGTGACGGAGACTCAGACCTAGACTTCTGAGTTAGAGAAAGTTTCATTCTGCAGAAAGGCCTTTTACATACTGACTTAACCCAAAGAGAAAAGAAAATGAAGCTGCGATACCTTTAGTACCATCAGAAAAATGGCTGTGACTGCACATTTGCTGCGGAGTGTTTCAGGGTAAAGGAAAAATATCAACCTGCATTAGGCCCTGAGCAGTGATTCGGTCCTTAGAGAAAAACCTGCTCGCAGGATGGGAAGAGTCCATGACTGACTCATCCGCCGGCCCCTGCACGTCAAGCCAGGCACATGGCCTTGGTTTCCGGAGCATGGTGGCTTCGGACGCGTTCCCTTCCAAGGATGACACGTGCCGTGCTGACTTACGACAGCTCTGCTGTGAACGGAGGGCATGGCTTCATTGTCAGACTGTGATCTTTGACGCCAAGGGTGTCACCTCACCTTGTAAACTTGGTGACCTCCCTCGGGAAGGCAAAGTGCTAGAGGCAGAGGCCCTGTCCCTTCCACCCCCTGGAGCTCCCAGAGGGCTGGGGCAGAGGCCCCTTGCAACAGGCGAACGCAAGAGCATGGTCCCCCTAAGCCTGCGGCCTTTTCCAACAACGACTGGGGTGCTGCATGGTTAGATCCTGGCAAGGTGGAAGATCACGGGGCCAGGGCACCTGAGAGAAAAAAGGACCAAGGACTTCCAGGGATCGTGGAGAAGGAAGCCTGTGCTGTTCATAGGCCCGATGGTCAACAGGGAGGAGTCAGTGCTGGGTCACTGTCACCATGGGGATGGGGTTCAAAACCCGGCTTGGGAACTTTCCAGATATATTATTTCACCTCCCTCGGCCTCAGTTCCCTCATCTGTAAAAGGGGGGGGGGGGACCAAGAGTATTTCTCCAGAGGGGAAATGGGAACAAGGAGAAAAAACCCAATAGCACTTCTTCAGAGGTTATGGAGAAGATAAGTGAGATAAACTATATAAAGTATCTGCCCCAGTGCTGGGCACATTATGGGCATGTCATAAATATCTGTCATGATTTTCCTTATTCTGCCTGTTCTATTTATCTCGAATCCCTAGTTGTTAGCAGTTACCAGAATCTGGGAGGGGTTCGCCACATACAGTTGGAAGAAAACATGAATTAATGATGTTATCAATCCATTTAAACTAACAGGTGATGGGTAAGTGTTTTCTCAAATTTACATTCTGAAATCCCCCCTGGTTTCCAATGCCCCCTCCACCCCCGGGCAACATTGTTGTCATCAGCCAACCTGCTGGCTCTGAAGTGGAAATCCGTGTCTTTAAGGTCAAAGCACATACACCTTGAGTCCACAGAGTAGTTGTTTGGTAAACGTACCACACGCAGACACCCTTAAAACCTTATTTCTCCATAAAACATCACAATCTATCTATCTCTGTTCCCTACTCACTAAAGAAGGAAAGAACAACCATTTCTCTGGCAAAAGTGGCACTGTCATGGGCTTCGGTGTGCAGGTGTTCCCCACGTCATACTCCGCACACGTGGGAGTGAGTCACACATGGAAAGAACACCAGGGCTCTTCAGGCTCCCCCCATGGATGGAGACGCAATCCTGCCACCATCTTGGTTTTAGCCTTGTGAGACCCTGAGCAGAGGACCAGCCTTAGCCGTGCCTGGACTCCTGATCGACACGAGCTGTGAGATGATTTGTGGGTCTTGTGGCAAGTTGTGGTCGTTGGTAGGCAGCCATGGAAAACTCACACACCCTCTAAGATCCAAATTACACCCCTGGGGGGTAGAAACTCTGTTTTATTTGGGTTGGCACTCTCAGCAACTGGTGCATGGTGGAATGAGTGAATTGAGCAATATTTTAGAAAGAAAAGAGCAAAGTGGTTGGAAGTGTGGATTCTGGAATCAGATGACCTGGCTCTGTTCTTTGCTAGCTATGTGACGTTGGACAAGTTGCTTGACATCTGTAGCCTTGGGTTCCTGATCTGTCAGATGGGTATAATAATGGTTCTTACTTCATAGGGTTGCTGTGAGGGCTCAAATAGCTCATTTGAATACATCTCTTACATGGCACCCATTATGAGCCAGGGGTTCTGTGTGTTAGCTATCCCGGCTATTTTTATGGTGGAGGAAAGGTGGGAATCAGACAGTGGGTACAGTAGCAGTGTGTTAAAAGGAGAAAGCAGGACTGGAAGATGGGTAGCCCAGGGTCAGCGGTCAGCTGCGGTGTCATCTGGTTGTGCAAGAGTCTCAAAACCTCTGTGAGGCTCAGTTTTCCCATCTCCAAAATGGGGGTAATGATCTTGTCAGCCCTGCCCGCCTGCTTCTTGGGCTGGGAGGTCCTGGTGACAGAAGGTCTCTGGGGGCACTCTGAAAACTATGAAGCACTGAGCCCCTGACAGTCATGTGGGGGGAGGCAAGGGGATGGGGAGAACAGGGGATGGCATGGGGGGAGGGCTTTTCTGTTGGCAGAGGGGGTGGGGGAAGGAGACAGCTGGCACAGGTTGGAGGAGAAGCTGGTTTGTGGTTGAGCCCCCAGGATCACAGCCTCAGGCCCTGTGGGTGCCCCCAGCGCAGCAGGAGGCAGGTAGGGGCCATGCAAAGGCAGTGAGAGTTTCAGACGAGTACGGCCTCTGGCACATGGTGGGCGTTAAATGGATGTTCTAGGAAAACAAATGGCGAAGGACCAAGAGAGACAAAAATGCCCGGCTGATGTGGCCAAGGGATTTTGAGAACCTTCCTTGCTGAATGTTCTGTCCTCCTTGAAACGGAGTCTTGGTTTGAGAAGTGGGTGGTCTTGGGCAGGACGTCTCATACTTGGTCACTGAGGCCAAAAGGGCAGCAGATGACAGGGTCAGGGTGCCTGAGAGGTAAGAGAAACAAGGACTTACAGGAACCATGGAAAAGACCAGATGGCCACCAGGGAGGACACAGCGCTGGGACGCTCCCACCGTGGGGATGGGGTTTAAAACTGGTTTGGGAACTTTCCAGACACGTTACTTAACCTCTCTTGGCCTCAGTTTCTCCTCTGAGCTTGTCCTCAACTCAGAGTGTCAATGAATGCCAGAGCTGGGAGGGACTGTGAGAATCTACCTTCCAACCCATTCTCATAGGTGGGGAAACTGAGGACCAGAAGCCCTGGCACTGTGCTACCAACTGTCCCAGATGCCCTCTGACAATTGTTCCATCGACAGTGCCCCACACGAATGGGGCGATGGTGAGGCAGCTTCCAGCAGGACCCTGGACAGCAGCAGGCCGTCACCTCACTGCTCACCTGGCCTCCATGCTGGGCTCTAGGTTGTGTCTCTTCAGAGGAGCCAGAGACCCCCGTTCATCCAGCAAACACTCGCGAGGCAACCGCTCCATGCCAAACATGTGGGGGCCAGGGCCACACAGGACCAGACTCCTCAGTATGGGAAGAAGCTGCAGCAAATTCTGGCAAAGAACTAGGCTTTGGAGTGGACAGCAAGGTGCTGACGCCCAGCTCCCCTAGCCCTGCAACCCACACACAGCAGGCTCCCTGTGCCTCTGTGTCTGCATCCATGAGAAACGTGAATTAACAGCGTTATTAACCTCTCTCAGCCTCAGTGTCCTCATCTGTAAAATGGTGTTCTCCAATTCCTGGCAGAAGATGACTGCCAGGAATAAATCATGTGATAGATGCAAGTCACTGGCTCTCGTGGCTATTTCCCCTGGTGCCTCTAGGGGGCAGGACGCAGCATTCTCATTCTCATGTGTGGTAGAGCTGCTTGGGAATTGCCAGGCTTTCTTCTGTGCCCATGGGGTGACCCCGTGGATGGCTTCAGTGCTGTCTTTCTACCCCAAGAGTGAGACAACCAAGACCTATCCACATCGCTGTCTTCCTCATGGGAGGAGCACCGAGCCTAAGATCAGTAGCTGTTCTAAACATGGTACCCTCCTTAGGGACCTTCACGAGCAGCCCACGAGGGGACAGAAATTACCTGGAGCGCGGGAGAGAGCACACATTGCCGATCAGGTGTCTGCTGTTGCCACACACACTCCCAACTCTGGGCTCGAAACTGCCTAGTGCCTTAACTACCCTGCACACATGGCTGGGAGTCCCGGGACCAACCAGGAGGCCATGCTAACACCCTGGCAGCTTGGGGATGTTTCTTTCTGGCTTTGAATTGCTTTCATATTGCGTCTTCAACACAGCCAGTGAGAGATCCCGTGCAGATCACATTATCCGGTTAATTGAGAAAGAGGATACTTTAAGACTCTTCACCTGCTCTGAAGAAGGTCTCACCGGACGCCTCTCGAGAAGGGATTTGTCCACCAAGGGCCCCAGCACAGGGTGGCGTCTGCATTTACTGTGCGTTGGAATAAACAGCGGGAACAACACAGAACTGTTATGAGGGTAACCAGATGACCAGACTGCACAGGCCACAGGCATCTCCATCAGTCAAGCCCAAGGGCGGGACTAGGTTATACAGATAAGAAAGGAAACACAATAGAAAAAAATGGATCAAAGAAAACTTACTTCATAGGATGGGTGTCAGGATTTATAAATCAATGCAGGGGCTTTCAACCTTGGCACATTTGGGGACAGATAAGTCTCTGCTGTGGGGCTGTCTTGTGTATTGTAGGATGCTTAACAGCATTCCCTGGGGAACACAATCACCCCTAGTTGAAAGCCACCAAGTTGATATAAGTAGCCAGGCACGGTGCCAGCTCGGTAAATGACAGTGATCAGCGCTAAAATGATGGTGCTTTTAGAAGCCTGGGATAATCAGGTGCATTTGTCTCCCAGGGAAGATGGCAAAAGGCCACCAGTTCTTCACCTCCCCCCAAGCCTCCCTCCTACCCCCCACCCCCATGGGGCTGGGCTTGGCAACGTGACTTGCTTTGGCCAACAGGATGCTGACAGACATGGAAAAAGCAGAGACTTGAAACAGCACTTGTGCAGTTAAGCTTGTCGTCTGTTGTGCTTCAGCCATCACCATGAGAACAAGGCCAGATCGGCCTCACAAGGGATGAGACACACGGAGCAGAGCCCAGGGGCTCCAGTCACTCAGCAGACAGCAGATGACCCACAGCTACTAAGCATGTGTGGTCAAGATCAAAGTGGCCCCACAGACCACCCCAGACACATGAGCAGCAGCACCTACTTACTGTTCTGAGTCACCGAGGGCTAGTGGTTGTTTGTTACGCAGCACCGCCGCATAAAAAAACTAGCTGATGCATGAGCATCTTTGGGGCACATGTTATGTTATAGCATACTTAGTACCACCAGGGCTGGGAATACCTGGCAGCTCTTTTTAAATTTTTAAAAAATAGATACCGAATCTTGCTGTTGCCCAGGCTGGAGTGCTGTGGTGTGATCATTGCAGTCTTGAACTCCTGGGCTCTAGCGATCATCCTTGCCCTTGGTTGCTCTTGACAGTGGCTTGTGAGAGAGCATGGGGAAAAGGTGGCGGGTGGGAAGGAAGTGTTAATTCTGTAGCTGCCGCAGTTGATTTTTAGCTGTGGATTGCATTAGGGGAACGCACCAGCCTGCCCACGTCTAAGTGGTTTCTGCCCCTGACTCTTGACTCTTCTCTTTCTTTCCTCATGGAGGCTCAGCTTTGGTTCTCTGGGTAATAACAGATGATTTAGCAACTGTCAGGTGCTGGGCCGGGAAGGGCCCTGGAGTGACCTTTCATGAAATGAAGTGTGCGGCTGCTGTTGCCTGGTTCTCTGGCAGGTCAGAGGGGTCCCGCATGATTACAAAATGCTCCATTTCCCAGGGCCTGGTTTTCCCTCTAGCTGGATGGGGTGAGAATGTCTGCTTTTCAGGAAGCACCACACATTCCTACCAGAACTGTGTGATTTCAGCACTGTTGGCATCAACTGGCTCCTACCAAGTACCTCAGTGGCCTGGCATTTAGGCCAAAAACAGAGACAAGAGCCAGGCGTGGTGGCTGAGGCCTGTCATCCCAGCACTTTGGGAGGCTGAGGCGGGAGGATTGCTTGAGTCCAGGAGTTCGAGATCTGCCAGGGCAACTTGCCAAGACCTCGTCTCTATATGAAAAAAAGAGAGACAAGGACTGTTGAAACCTACAATGAGCCCCTGAACCTTCCATGCTACCACTGCCAGCCTCTGGGCCAGGCCAGCAACATCTCGGGCACAGAGGACACTCACAGCCTCTTCACTGGCCTCCCCACACCTCCTCTGGCCCTTCTTATCTTCTCCCTGTACAGCGTCCAAGGTGACCTTTTCAGTGTAAAACGTGAATTGGATAATGTCTTCTCCCTGCCCCCAACCAGCTTAAATGCTTCAGTGACTTCTATTAGCTTTTAGGTTAAAACCTCCAGACTCCTGGCTTCTCTGCATTTTTTTTTTTTTGAGCCAGAGTCTCACTCTATCGCCCAAGCCGGAGTGCAGGAGTACAATCAAACTCACCACAGCCTCAACTTCCTGGGCTCAGGCTCAAGAGATCCTCCTGCCTCAGCCTCCCAAGTGCTGGGATGACAGGTGTGAGCCACCGCGCCCGACCCTGGCGTCTCTGGATCCTGAATTTCTTGTATGACGTTCCTTCTAGACTCAGAATGTGGCTCTCCATTCCAAACTCTCCTGCATTCATTATCTCTTGCTGCGTAACAAGGCGTTCCAGACTTCATGGCTGAAAGCAACCCCGAGACTCTCACAGTTTCTGCATGCCAGGAGTTTGGTCGCAGACTTTGGGGTCCTTGGAGTCCTCCATCTCAGGGTATGTTAAAAGCCTCAAGGAGTCAGCTGGGGCTGCTGTGGCCTCAAGGCTCAAGGGGGAGAAATCCGTCTCCAGCCTCACTCATCTGGTTGCTGGGGATTCAGTTCCTCGGGCACTGTTGCAGCCCCCAGTTCCTTGCTGTGCGGCCCCCTCTGAGGCTCACAACCTGGAGGGCTGCTTCTTCAATGTGAGTGAATGACAGCAAGGGACGGAGTGTACCAGCAAGACGGTGCACGCGGTCCTCTGTGACGGAATCTCAGAGGTGACCTCACGGTACCAATGCTGTAGTCTATTAGAACAGGTTGGAGGGGATGCACAGGGAAGGAATGACACAAGGGAGTGAACACCAAAGGGGGTGTTTTAGATGCTTCCTGCCCTATCTCCCTTCCCCCCAAAGAAATCAACTCTCATCCCTAACCATAATGGGGCCCTCAATTATATATTTGTCCCCTTAATCATTTTTTCTTTTTGAGACGAGTCTTGCTATGTTGCCCAGGCTGGTCTCGAACTTCTGGATTCAAGTGATCCCCCTGCTGGGACGACAGGCATGCACCACTGTGCCTGGCTTATTCCCTCAATAATGATTTCTTAAGGCTCTACTATGTGCCAGGCACCATTCCCAGTCCTGGGCATGGAGCAGGACACAGAACAGACCAAGACCTTGCCTTCACGGGACTTCCTTTCCAATGGGGGGAGACAGGTGACAAACACATGAACATAAAGTCTGTCAAAGGGTGATCACTGTTCGGAAGGAGGGAAAGGGAAACAGAGAGGGCTGGGGCAGCTACAAAGGGCCTCTCCCCTTCAGAGCCCTGAAGGAAGTGAGGATCAGCCCATGCTGGTATCCAGGGGAACAGTGTCCCTGGCAGATGGAACAGCCAGTGCACAGGCCCTGAGGTGAGAGAACCAGGATGGGTATGCAGGTGCCAGTCAATAGGAGGTCGGATGGCTGAGCTCTGACACAGTGGTAAGGGTGAGGAGGAAGAGAACGAGGTGAGGATGGCAAGAAGCTGGTGGGCCATAGTAGGATGTTGGCCCCTTCGCTGGGTGACAGGAAGCCTCCGGGAGGTTTATGCAGAGAAGTGACATGACCCGGTTCTTTGACAAGATCCTTGTTTACTGGCCAGAGTGGAAGCAGGGAGACATTTCGGAGGCAGCTTGGAGAATCCAGGAGGGGAGGACGGTGGATGGGACTAGGGGAGTCCAAGGAGTTGAATTGGCAAAGATCGAATGTCCTCTCAAAGGGCAGCCCTCCTGCGGTGGCGCTGATGGCTGTTCTAAATACGAAGCCCAGCCGGCTTGGTGGCTCAGCTTATAATCCCGTGCCTTTGGGAGGCTGAGGTGAATGGATTGCCTGAGCCCGCGGGTTCGAGACCCGCCTGGGCAGCGAGACCTCATCTCTACTATAAATCAAAAAATCAGCTGGGCGTGGTAGTGCATGCCTGTAATTCCGGCTACTGGGAAGGCTGAGGCAGAAGGATCGCCGGAGCCCAGCAGGTCGAGGCTGCGGTGGCCAGGAGCGGCCACTGCACTCCAGTCTGGGCGACGGAGTGAGACTCCAACTCAAAAAAAAAAAAAAAAACAAAACAAACGAAGCCCATATTACAACGTGGCACTGTTTGCTGTCTGTTTCTCTTCTTGAATATCAATTCCACCAGGGCAGAGGCTGTGCATGGCTGGTCCTCTGTCTTCGAAGCCTGGCACTGTAAGTGAACGGAAGGGAATTCTGTTACCACGTTGAACACACCGTTTCTGACACGGTAGAGATGCCTTGAAGTCCAGAAACCTCCCTTGGAAGAAGTTCTCATTGCCACCTCTCACTCCCTGTTTTGCTTTGGGCCAGTGTCTTAGCCTCCCTGGGCCTTATCTTCCTCATATGTGAGCTGCAGAGTGGAAAGCCTCATGTTAGTAACAGAGATGAACAAGACAATACACGTGGCCATGATGAGCAACCGGTGACATGCGGACAAGTGAGCTCACTTTCCTGCTGACCCGAGGTGTCATCTGTCTCCCCTTGGGTGGAAGGGGCCAGAACAGCACAGCTTTACACCACCCCTGAACTACTCAGGCAGCTCTTCACATTGTGCCCCGAGAGCGGTGACCTCCCACGTACTAGTAGTCGTGAAGATGACCAATGTCCTGAAGGAGAGATCAGTCCCCCGTTCCCTCTGCTGAGCCAGCAGAATGAGTCTTGGTGAATTGTTTGCTTGGTACAGCTTTGACTTCCTGAAGAACCACTTGGTCCTGCTCAGAGGGGACTTGAGTCTTTCTGGAAGTTTCTTCTGAACCACTGGGCCGAGACCCATCTCATCAGAGCTGTCTCATTGGACTGTTTAGTCTTAAGTTTTTCTTGACCCTGATTCAGGGGTTCAGCATTTGTGATGGCTTCATTAACTCATAAAAGCTGGTTTCGCTGCATCCTTCCTCATAAGTGCCTTTGGATATGAAAGAAATGGAACCAGAAAGACAAACATTTTACACTATGTTAATTTAGTGTTTCATTCTGGAATTCAAGCCAAGAGCTTGGGCTCTAGAGTGAGGCTCGTGGGGCTTGAACGCAGTTCTCCGTGCACCGGCCTGTGCCTCTGGAGACCTCACAGGTTCCATGGCTCCATCTCCCATCTGTGCTGATGGCACGATGATGGACCCTACCCTCTTCCAGTGCAGATTCCATGAGGGAGGCAGGTATGCCACTTAGCCCAGTGCCTGGCACACGCTAAGCACACCAGACGTACACTTGCCTCACCAACCTCATCGTCACCAACATCCTCTGACAGGTACCAGGTGCCTCCTGGGAGCCACGCCAGGAACTCCAGAGACAGGAAGATAAAATGTGGTCCTTGCCACTTACGCACGGGCTTGCTTATTTTAAAGCTCAAAAGGTGTCTCTAAATTCAAGGAACTGGTGAGAGCAAACAGAATGATAAACAAACAAACCAAAATCAAATGACAGCCTATGGATGACCCATCACCGCAGGACTGAAAAATAATTCTCCTCTGATGAGCACGACTGGTGGCCACCAGCTGAACACCCAGGCAAAAGGAGATGCCAGACCGTGAGAATCTGCTGCAGTTGACCGCATCTGAAGCTGCTGCCATTCACGCCACCACGCGGGAACTGAGCTGCAGAGCTCGCCACGCCATCGACCAGGGGCTTAAAAAATGCCTCTGTGTGGCTGTGCCCAGAGACCGAGTGGAAGCCCTCTGATGTCAACTTCACAGAACCCTCAACACTTGGCACAATCAGGAAGAAAAAAGACAAGTCCAAGGGAATGACTTAGGAAAACAAAATCCTAACATGCCCCCTCATCCCATCAGGAAGAAAATCTTTGGTGCTTTGATGAAATGAACAGGTGCTGAGGAGGGTAGTGTTTAAACCGGCTCCTTGGCAAGGATCCTACTAGGAGGGTGCGAAATAGAATCGTCAGAGCAGAATGTTACGAGTCTCCCCTAACTGCCTCTGAGTTCCCCTGGTTGGAAATTCAGAGTCAAAGTCCTAATTTGGACTGCATCTTGGATACTCATGTGAACTTGGGCACTCCAGGGAAGCCAGGGATTTTCCCGTCCATGTACAGGCACAGCCAGGTTTGTTGGGGTAAAAAGGGCTTCAAACAGAGTAAACCAGAACTTTATAGATGCACTGCTAAAGAGTCTACCACCAGGAAGGGAGAAATCTGGAGGCCTGAGCCAGCGAGGGGAAAGCCATTGCCACCTTGGCCAGATCTGGAAGATGCTCGAACTTATTATGGTTGTGGAGTTTCAAAACAGACCCATGAGAGAGACAAGCGCGTCTGTCATCCCAGCACTTTCAGAGGCTGAGGTGGGAGAATCACTTGAGCCCAGGAATTGGAGACTAGCCTGGCAATATAGCAAGACCTCGTCTCTACAGAAAAATTAGCCAGGCATAGTGGTGCACACCTGTTGTCCCAGCAGCCCAACAGCTGAGGTGGAAGGATCGCCTGAGCTCAGGAGGTCAAAGCTGCGGTGAGCCATGATTGTGTCACTGCATTCCAGTCTGGGTGACAGGGTGAGACTCCGACCCCAAAAGGAAAAATTATATGAAACTTAAACCTCAGTGTCCATAAATAAACTTTGTTTTTAAAAAAATGAACACTTTGCCATTCAGGTTAATTTCACTAATACTTAGCAGAGTGATTCACACTGCCAGCTTCATGTTTTCTTTATTTCTTTGAGTCTGCATGTAGACCGTTCCCTGTGCTTCCTGAGCCTAGCATAGTGGTTGGCATGTAGCGTTCATCAATGTTGGATAAATTACATTTAATTAAAGAAGAGTGCCAAGGAATGAAACCTGGGGATGTAAAACCTTTATGGACTTCAAACAACGACTCAAAACGCTGTTTGATGGCTTCAGTGTAAACGAGTCAGAAACATATGGTCTGGCTTTCCTGGTAATTGACATGACAAACAAACAAACACAGCAGAGCAGCCGGCCTTGGAACAAAATCTTAGCATTTGCAAAACATCCACGATGGCGGCCGATGACTCCAAAACTCTAAAGAAATCCCCAGGTTCCTCCACAGCATCTTAGGTTGAGCTGGAGAGTCAGGCTTGGAAAGGAAAGCCATTTGGAGAATTCCTTTTTTCTTTTTTTTTAGTTGGAATCTTACTTTGTTGCCCACGCTGGGGTGCAGTGGCACAATTCATGACTCACTGCAGCCTCGACCTCCTGGGCTCAGGTGATCCTTCTGCCTCAGCCTCCCTAGTAGCCAGAACCATAGGCAGGCACCACCACGCCTGGCTCATTTTTTCTTTTTCTTTTTCTTTTTTTTGTGGAGATGAGGTCTTGCTATGTTGCCAGGCTGGTCTTGAACTCTTGGCCTCAAGCGATCCTCCCACTTGGTCTCCCAAAGGTGGTTCACACCACTATGTCCAGTCAGCTTTGGAGAATTCTGTAAAAGAGAACTGGTGAAAAAAGAAAGCCACAGCCAGGAGAGGAAGATCTTAGCCTGGCACAGTTCTCAGGATGGGGGTGGTGGTTGCCTGCACTTGGGAAGGTGTTTGGCTGCATCCATGGTTACTGCAATAGTCACTTTCTGGCCCTTTACCAGCCAATGTAGTTGGAATGGCGCCGTTACCACCTTTATCTGCTTGTGTGTTCATTACTTCCAAATGCAATGTCCTCACTGGCCCAGTGAAGCCACGGAGTCCTCTCCCACCCTTGGTGGACTGAGCCCTTTACTGACACATTCAACCTGACAGACCTCTCCATCACCGTTTGCACCCTCTATTGTAGCAAAAATCCTTTTCACATGTGAATCGTGACCTGGTGCCACCCAGGCAAGGGCTCTCATGTGCTGATGCACACTGGTTGGAAACCATCAGGGAAGGGGAGCTTGGCCTTACAACACGCCAGGCCCTCCGTGGCCTCTGAAGGCACCGGGAGACAGAGCATGGTACTTAAGGGAGGCTGAGAGTGAGGGTGTCATCGCAGTGGGGATGTGATGGTGCAATGGACAACTCTATAGACTGCAGACACCAGCTTTCAATGACTTGGGAGAAGCGGGAACGGAGCAGAGCAGGTGGTTGACTTAGTACACATCTCTCTAAGAGAAACAGCCCAAAGCGTTTCCATTGTCAATCAGCAACAGGAGACAGATGGCACATGCAAATGAGGAGAAAGTGCTTGCTAAACCGTGGGGAGGACTGTTATGGGCTGAATGCTGTCCCCCCCTCATTCATATGTTGAAGTCCCAACCCTCAGTACCTTGGAATGTAACCATATTTGGAAATGAGGTCTTTCTTTAAAAAAAAAAATTCATTTTTTAAATGGACACATTATAACTGTACATATCTATGGGTTACATAGTAATTTTTTTTTCTTTTTCACATAGTGATGTTTCTATACATGTAATGTATAGCGGAGAAGAAAAAGCCACATCACCGTCAGATGGCTTTGGAAAATCCTGGAGAAGAGACCTGGTGAGACCAAGAAGCCACGGCCCAGAAGGGAGGTCCCAGCCTGGTGTGGTTCTCAGGACGGGGCAGAGGCAGTCCACATGTGAGATGGCGTTAAGTTAGTGGCCAGATGGGGTAACTGGCATATGCATCATCTAAACATGTATCATTAATTTGTGTTGGGAACATTCACTATCCTCCTTCTAGCTATTTGTTTTTTGTTTTTGAGTTGGAGTCTCACTCTGTTGCCTAGACTGGAGTGTGGTGGCCGCTCCCAGCCACCGCAGCCTTGACCTGCTGGGCTCCGGCGATCCTTCCGCCTCAGCCTTCCAAGTAGGTGGAACTACAGGCGCGCGCTACCACACCTGGCTAATTTTTGATTTATTGTAGTGATGAGGTCTCGCCAAGTTGCCCAGGTGGGTCTCGAACCCACGGGCTCAGGCAAGTCACTCATCTTGGTCTCCCAAAGTGCAGGATTACAGGCTGAGCCACCGAGCCCAGCCCCTTTTAGCTATTTGAAACTATGGTTAACTACGGTCACCTTGCAGTGGCCTAGAACACTAGAATGTATGCTTCCGTGAGCTGTAATTTTGTATCCGTGAACAAACTTCTCTCTATGCCTTCTTCCCCCACCCTTCCCAGCCTTAGCTTCCACATATGATTGAGAACATGCGGTGTTTAATTTCTGTTCCTGGCTTATTTCACATAACATAATGCCCTCCAGTTCCACCCATGTTGTCTCCAATGGCCAGGATTCCTTCCTTTTTTGTAGCTGTAAAGTTCTCCACTGTGTATTTTTTTTATTTGTTGCTGGACACCTAAGTTGATTCCATATCTTGCTTACTGTGAACAGAGCTACAATGAACACAGGGTGATGCCTCTTCAATCTACTGATTTCCTTTTCTTTGGATGAATGCTCAGCAGTGGGATTGCTGGATCATGTGGGAGTCCCAGTTGCGGTTTTTGGAGGTACCGCCATACTGTTCTCCATCACGGCTGTACTAGTATACGTTCTTACTGGCAGTGCTTAGAAGAGTTCCCTTTTGGAGATAAGGTCTTTAAAGAGGTGATTGAGTTAAGTGAGGCTGATAGGGTGGGACTGGTGTCCTTACTAGAAGAGGAAGAGACCCCAGGGACAAGTGTGCACAGAGAGACAACCAGTGAGGAGGGAGGAAGAGGGAGGCCATCTTCAAGCCAGGAGAAACCCACCCGGACGACACCTTGATCTTGGTCTTCCAGCCTCCAACTGGGAGAAAATGAATTTCTGGGGTTTAAGCCGCCTCGTCCATGGTATTTTGCTACGGTGGTTGACTTGTCCAGGAGCTGGGCGGATGGTGCAGGAACTGGGGCTACAGGCAGTGGGGCTGTCCCCCGAGGACCTGCAAGGATAGCCAGGAGAGGAAGGTTCTGCAGGGAAGGTTGCCTGGTGGGGGACTTCGGTGGAGGGACACAGCCAGGGATCCCAGGGCCACAATATGAGGAGAAGCCAGATGAACACCTCAACCTCACCTCCTCCTCCTGGGTGCCTGCCGTGACTCCCCACTGGCTGAACCCCCCGATGCCATCTGTCCAGGTCCCCGCCTGCAGCAGAGAGCAGGGGACAAGGGTCGAGAGCAGACCTGGAGGAGTAGATAGAAAATATATCCAGACACAGGCCAGGAAACTTTGTCCCTGAAGAAAAGCGCATGGTGTTATGACTTCATGGCCTCATCCCAGAGGGCGTGAAGCCTTAAGTCGCTCCCCAAGGAGAGCCTCACGAGTCGCCCCCAGAGCCAAGGTCCACAACAGCTTTCTGCGAGCCGTGTAGATCACGTCACTCCTCGATGTCCCCTGGACACACCTTTGGTTACACAGAGGATCACATGATTTTTCACATGCACACAGTGGATCTTGTGATGTTGCCGGGTTTTGGGGATACTGATGACCTACTAAATTGACCTGGCTCGCTCCATCCCTTCCAATGATGTTCTATTCGGCTTCCTGGTAGGATGAACCATCTAGAACTTTGTCCATAAGGACCCCGTGCTGTGGAATCCCTGAATAATGGGATCCTTATGGTGGCTGGGTAACAAAATCCCCTCGGATGGGGGATACTCTCCCTACTCTTGATATTTCCTTCCACAGGGAGGACCACTGGTTGGTACAGACCCTAGTCCCTCTTCTCACTTTGTCCACTCTCCTCCAGGGGAGGTAGAG
Source organism: Carlito syrichta (assembly GCF_000164805.1). Classification (NCBI taxonomy): domain Eukaryota; kingdom Metazoa; phylum Chordata; class Mammalia; order Primates; family Tarsiidae; genus Carlito; species Carlito syrichta. Next base: position 465,264 of record NW_007232371.1, read on the forward strand.
ACTTATTTGATGGGTAAGTCTGGAAGGGAAAATGTGTAGCCTGCCACTCCCTTCTCTCTGTCCCCGTTTGAGGCTAGGTTGCCTTCTTGAGTCCAAGATCTGACACTGAGCGGAAGGGTCTGTCTACCCCTGGGATTCCGTGTGAGGAAGCCCAGCTCGGTCTCATATGTGGGCCCCATTCTCCCAGCCCCTTCACCCCTTCACAAACTCTCCTCTGGACAACGGGTTGACCAGCTCTTTACCCGTTTCCACCCTGTGGGTGCTATATACACAGCCTAGTCATCATCTTAAAGACCCTAGTGTACACCTGAGTTCAAATCCTGGCTCTACTATTCACACACTGTATGACCTTGGGAATGTTTCTTACCCGCTCAAAGCCTCAGTTTTCATATCTGTAAAATGGGAATAATCAACAGCCCTTCCTAATGGGATGATTATTCAATAATCCTATCTGCTTAGCACAGTCAGTATCTAGAACGTAGGAAGTAAAAATGTTGCCAAAAAAGAAAATTAAACACAGAGAAAAGGATAAGTGGTTTCAAGTAGAAATTCTTGTTTTTCTAATTCTCAGGGGAAGAAAGAAAAACAAAACAAAACAGGGACATGGGAGGGTGATGCTGGCCGGAAGGGGGTACTGACCCAGGGCACATGTTGGACACATGGACAGAGCCCAGTGCAGGGGCAGTTTCATTAAAATGGCTTGTTGCCAGGTGACTCTAAAAAGCAGAGTCCCAGACAGGAAGGAGGCTGGGAGTTAAGAGTGGAGCCCTCGCCTACGACACACACCAATTTCCCAACCCCGGCCCTGAGACATACAGAGATGGTGAATGGAGCTTCTGGAGAGATTGTGTGCAAACTGCTGTGTGTGTCGTCTAGTTTGGAGGGGGTGGGGCCACTGCTGCCCTTTGGCACTTGTGTCTTAACCTTCTGGGGAGTCACTAAACCCACACTGAGAATGTGATCAAAGTCTACAAACCCTCTCCACAGAGAAATCAACACACACGCACAGTTTTGCCGACAACTTTGGCGTGTTCCAGAAACCCTTGAACCCAACCACATTTCCCCAGTTAGAAACTCCTGAAGGTGGCTGGCTTCCCCAGCCTCCCAAGCTGCCGGGGCCTGAGGGCCCTTTAGAAACACCAAATCTAAGACCCGAAGAGAAATGAGAAGGAAACAGAGAACATGCAGGCCCCTCCCCTCCGTATTCCTTCCCCTGGTCCCTCTCCTCCTCCTCCTCAGTTTTGGGCTTCTGCGACTGGTGGGGAATAACCCGACAGTAGGACCCATCTGCACACACGGGGAAATCGATTAGGGGTGAGGTGGGCGGGGTGGACTTCAGCATGTCCAGGAGCAGGGCAGGAGCCTCCACTCCAGCGCGGAAGTGGGAGGGGCATGGAGTCCAGGAGGCAGAGATGCTCAGACGGGTGGGGGCAGAGTATGCACAGACACCCGAGGGTGAGGTGGAGGGGACCAGGGCAAGGAATGAGGCCGCCGTGGGATGGTCAAGGGAGGGCGGGCAGCTACCCCTTCCCTCAGCCTCTTTCGTTTGAACGTGAACTCCTGGTAGGAGGGTATCTGCAGGGTACTGCTTTTTTTTTTTTTTTAAAGATCCTAGTGAGGCCAGGCGTGGCAGCTCACATCTGTCATTTCAGTACTTAGGGAAGCTGAGGCAGGAGGATCGCTTGAGGCCAGGAGTTCCAGACCAGCCTGGGCAACATAGTGAGACCTCATCTCTACAAAAAAATGTTTAAGCAAATTGGCCTGGCGCAGTGCTTGTGCCTGTAATCCTGGCTACTTGGGAGGTGGAGGTGTGAGGACCACTTGAGGCCGACCAGCAGTTTGAGACCAGCCTAGGCAACATCATGTGAACATGTCTCCACAAAAAACATTAAAAAGTTAGCCTGTGGCTCCAGCCACTCGAGAGGCTGAGGCAGGAGTATCCCTGGAGTTCAGGCGTTCAAGGCTGCAGCGAGCTATGAGCGTGCCACTGCACTTCAGCCTGGGTGACAGAACAAGACTGTTTCAAAAAAAAAAGGAAAAATTACGCAAATGATACATGGTTTATATGCATGCCCAAAGGGCATGGGGGCATATCTTTTGAAAGACCCAATAAATAAAATAAGCAGGCTTAATGGAAACCTCCCGCAGCTTCTGCATTTGAACAAGACTTCCTTTTGAAGTCCACTCATGCTGCCCCAGTCCCTCTGACTGTACTGCAGTTTGCAGGAGACAAGAGCTATCTGAGAAATGTCCTGGGCCCACTTCCTAGAGGGGCTTATTCTGCACTAAGATGTCATGACGGCTGAAGCTCCCTCCTTGCTGGTCCCTCCCTGGCCCTGTGACCAGGACTTCAAATAGGGAACAAAAAGGTGTTAGGAAGTCCCCCTGGTCAGAAGCCCTTTTGTCCTGTGTCCTTGCCCCCTTGGGCAAGCCGCACCGTTGCTTTTTTAGACATGAGCCAGATGCATCCGTTCAACTGCCATCCCAGTGACATTTGCAAGGGGAGGGTGGGTGTGCGGGCACATTTGTTGCATATATATATATATATATATATTTCCAGCTCAAACAATTGATTCTCTTAAGAAGTAAACAGACACCTCCTTCCAACACTGGGAGACTAGTAAGTGAACTGGGTGACACGCACAGTCCCTATTTTATCCATCAGGTCGGCACACATTTCCAGGAAGGTCTTGGGCAAGTCCTCTTCCTCCCTGTGATTTTGCTGGCAGTGTCTCCTAGCACACTGGCATCACCATTTAGAATCTTCAAAGGCTTTCTTGACCATAATGCCTTCCTACGACCCACAAGGCCCTGTGTGATCTGGCCTCTTTCCAGAGTGACCCTCTCTGCCCATCACGTGTTCTGGCCAGACCACACTGACCTTCTCTCTGTTCCTCAAACACATCACACTCATTCCTGCCTCAGGGCCTTTGCACTTGCTAATTTCCTCTTCCAGGGCTGCTTATTCCCTAGGTCTTTGTCTGGCTCACTCTGATGGTTGCTGGGCTGACTCACACCGAATCACAGGACCTGACCGTGCACACCTCTGCCCGTGATGTCAGGTTGATGGTTTGAAGTCAGCCATGATGGGAGTACTAACACCAAGGAAATTGGCAGAGTCTCGGGGATTTTTTGTTTGTTTGTTTGTTTTGTTGAAGAGGTGGTTGTTAAAGATTTATGAGCACACCACTGCACTGGCTGGTTCCTTCTCGCCATTCAGGACTCAGCTCAAAGGGGACTTCTTTGAAGAAGCTCCTGCTACTCCCCAGTGTAAGCAAGCTTCCTGCCCATCCTCCCTCCCTCTCTCCCTCTCTCTCTCTCAGTTCCTGTGTTTATTGCTATTGCTGTGACCACCTATGCCCCTGCTATGTATTTATTGCTAGGTTTTTGGAGGGTATGTCCCCTCCTCACTGTGGCCTCTGGAAGAACAGCTTTTACTCACTGTCATGTTCCTAGGACCCGGCAGAGGCCAGGCACAATGCTCAGTGCGTATCTGCTGAAAGGGACATGGTGACACTAAGCTCTTTCTCTTGAGTCTCTCATTCGCTGGGAGGGCTTGGGAGACCGAGCGTGGTCCAGATCCTCTCTGAGTCCCTCCTGAGATCCAGGAGACCTTCTCTGATTTTCAGTTCACCAACCAGAACAGCTCTCCAGTGGGTCAGCTAGGCTGCTGTCTCCTCGGTGTCCACCAAGGGTCTCATGATCCTGGACTTCTCATCAGGGACTTTTCTGAGGGTTTGGATTTCATGCAGTCTCTGTTGAAGGGCATCCAGGAAGCATTTGGTGGGCTTTCTTCCAGGTATATGGATGAGCAGAGATACGTGGGGCTTAGCTTCTGCAACTCTTATTTTGCCTGCAAAGGCCTTAGGTTCTTGTCCCTGCTCCATCCAAACATTCTCGCCCATGTTCTTTTGTTCATGGGGAGACAGACTGGGCTCATGTGCTGTGTTCTGTCAGGATCGGCATTTGCCAACTCCAGGTGTTTGGACGTTCTTGGCATTTTAATTCAGCTGACGTGATCCCCCCATTATTTTGCCCCAGGCTGGGTTCTGGGGACAGGGATATAAAACAGGCTGGTAACCGGGCTCGGTGGCTCAGCCTATAATCCCGTGCCTTTGGGAGGCTGAGGTGAGTGGATTGCCTGAGCCCGTGGGTTCGAGACCTGCCTGGGCAACTTGGCGAGCCCTCATCTCTACAATAAATCAAAAATTAGCCGGGTGTGGTAGCACACGCCTGTAGTTCCAGCTACTTGGAAAGCTGAGGCAGAAGGATTACTGGAGCCCAGCAGGTCGAGGCTGCGGTGGCTGGGAGTGGCCACTGTACTCCAGTCTGGGCAACGGAGTGAAACTCCAACTCAAAAAACAAAACAAAACAAAACAAAAAAGGCTGGTGCCGGCCCCTGAGCAGGTAACGCTTTCGTGTTAGGGGCAGAGGTGTCTAGAGGATCCTGCCACAAGACCGCTTGTGCTGAGTGCCACAATTCACGGGGGGCTCCCTGTTACAAAAGAACAACCCCAAAGGGGGACACGGGGTGACACTGTGGAGAAGGTGGCACCTGAGCTGGACCTGAGAGACAGGCCTGCTTCAGCCCTGTGTGTGGGCCGTGGAACTGTCCCCATAGGCCACAGAGAGCCCCCTGCAGCGTGCCACCCCCCCCAAAGGGCAACCCAGCAGCAGCCACATGGCTCGTGGCTGAGGGCCAGATGGGATGGCGGACGTCCCAGCACAGGTCTGAGTGCACAAGTGACAGCAAGGAGCAGATGCCCCTGTCCCACCTCCTGGACACTTTGAGCACCCCCCACCCCCACCTGAACAGGTTGGTGACACATTTCCTCCACTCTGGCTAAATGGAGCGCCAAAGTTGAATGTGCTGGAGGAAAAGCTTTAAAATGAGGACAGGAAAAGCTGGGCACAGTGACTCACGCCTGTCATCCCAGTGCTTCGGGAGGCGGAGGAGAGAGGACTGCCTGAGCTTACAGGTTCAAGACCAGCCTGGGCAACTTGGCAAGGCCTCATCTCTACAATACATCAAAAATTTGCCGGGCGTGGTGGTGCACGCCTGTGGTTCCAGCTACTTGGAAGGCTGAGGTGGAAGGATCGCCTGAGCCCAGCTGGTCGAGGCTGCGGTGACTGTGAGCCTGCCACTGCATTTCAGCTTGGACGACAGAGTGAGACTCCGACTCCAGAAAGAATAAAAAAGAAAGTGGACAGGAAATGTCACTGGCTTTGCAGATGGAAAGTCACACCTGTCCCATCGGTGTTAGGAGTCACAGTGTGGGAGACTCTGAATACTGGAGAAGCAAAGACATAGGGAAACCTCAAGACCCTGGCTGAGGCTGGCCTGTCTTGCCTTACACGCTAGAGAAGCGGGGCTGGGACTTCCTGGCAACACAATGACCCCCATTCCTGCTCCTTCCGGGGACTCTGCGCCCTGGGAAGCAGCTTCTCTGCTGGGTCCTTTGGCAAGAGCCACGTTAGAGATGAGATGCTTGAAGAGACGGGGATGGAATGAAAGGCAGGTGGTGGCCAGGGGACCGGGCCAGAGGCCACCGTCAGGGGGCGGTAGCGCCGGGTCCCCCAGACCACAATCCTGGCACAGGAAAACTCGAATTCCAAAGCATGGGAGCAGAGCTTCCCCTGATCGTGACAGAGCTTTGTCTCTGGGCCCCTTTCAACCAATCCTCTTTCAGTGGACTGAAGTGTTTTACGGATCATTAAATGATGGGGCAGGAGGAGGAAGGAGGGAGGGGCATGGGGACCAGGAAGCCGCTGCCCACAGATGATGCCTCCTAAGTGGTCGTAAAGCCACAAGAGAGGAGAGCGTAAATCAACGGGAAAACAGGATTCCGAAATCGAGCCTTCAACGTGCGGTAGTTACTCTCCAAGAGAACAGAGACAATTAAAAATACAAAGGAATGGGCTGTGTTTCCAGACGAAACAGAGTTGTGTGCACTCACGAGAAGGAGGGGACTGCTTCCCCAGCGTCCCTGAAGCCAGTACGTGTTCTAACCCTTCTGTCCTCTTCTCTGTAAGGGAAAGGTCATTGACTCCCAGGAAATACCATATGGGACCAGGAATGTGAACTCAAGGGCCCCTGCCTGTCCACAGCTGCATTTGCTTGGCTCCTGCTCACAATTTCTTTCTCTTGCTGGTTCTAAGGGACACTGCTGCTCTTGGTTGACCTCATGGACGCCTAAGCAGTGGTTCTCAAAGTGTGGCCCTTGAACCCCAGGACCCGTCTCACCCAGAGCTTGTTAGAGACCCAAACTCTCAGACCTGCCGCATCGGGGGTGGGACCCGGCCATCTGGGTTTTACCAAACCCTCCAGAAGATTCTGAAGCATGCTCAGGAAGGGGAGCCACTGGCCTACGGGGTTGTTGCTCCTGCTGTAAATGGCAAAACCACCCCCAGGAGGGCGCAGTGGGCAGGAAAGACGTGGTGTTGCCGAAACTCCTCACCTGCCCAACTCCTCATGGCCTTGACCTTGACCTGGCTTTACCAGCCCACTCCCGGCTTTTAACCCTTCACACTCAGCAGCACTAACTGCTTAGGATACATGCTTTCCCGCCTTCCCACTGGGGCTTAGCCGTCTCCTTCACCTGGAATGCCAGCCTCCTTCCCCTGGTGGCCCCAGGCTGGCATTGCCACTTAACGGCCCTCACCAATCTGTTGGCAAGGGTGTGATAAGTCCCTGCTTGTGATTCTGAGCTGCCTGGAGGTCACTGCTGTTTGGTCCCTGTGTGCCCTGCGTGGGCGAGCACAGGGCTTGGTACACAGGGGGGTGCTCACCCACACTTTTAGAATGATTGAAGGGCTCGGATGCTGACACCCGGGCAAAGGAGATGAACGCACAGTCCTGGGGGCCTCAGGTTCCCATGGCTGGAGCTAGCTCGGCGTGGGTGGCCATTTAAAAATACCATGCATGCAAAATAAGTTTAATAGCTAAAGGAAAACCGAATTATGTATAACACGCTGTGTGTGAACACATCGCTTGGAAAATTTTTTACTGTATCCACCAAAACAAGCATGGTTTATAAGCAGACTTTCAGGATCTTGTATAAATCAAGGTATACATGCATGGGCTGTAGGGTGGGTTGCAGCGCCCCTAAAAGCTACGGCTGGGGAGGGAGCGTTGAGCAGAAGATGAGGTGGGGGCAGGGAAAGAGGAGGCACCCTGAAGCCACCTGGGTTCCCTGTTCCCTGCATTCTTCTCCCACAATTCATTCCTTTAACTCCTGGGCAGGGAGCAGCCTGTGGGTGAGGCTGTGTCTTGTTGACAGCTCAAGAGTGTTGGGCTCAGCTAACTGGCAACTCATGGGACAATTTTAAGGAGGCACAGCAGGGAGGACCCTGTTGACCTTTGGCTGGAGCCGACACACGTCTTTACAACCTGCTTCCAATGTCTGGGTGGGAGGGCAAATCAGTGGTTCACTTATTTGGTAGTTCAATGAAGGGCAAAGCAACATGATGCGATTATGCAGCAGAAAGTTCTAGAAAGATGTTCAAGGTATGCTCCTTGCCCAAAAGGCTCCCCATCAAGCTACAAGAAGACAGGGATTCGATTAAGCTTCATTGTGGTGGACCGTGAATGCTCTTGTGAGTGGTCAACCCTGAGGGACAAGACAGCAGGCAGGGGTTGACCTCAACTCCCAGATTCAATGTGCCAACATCGGGGATGCCTTCCACAAACATCCCCGTAATCTGTCCCCTGACACCCGTTGCTTGCCCTGCTATGATAGAGTTTGCAATCGAAGCTATTTAATAACAAACCCAATAGTCGCTGAATACTTCTTCAGTGTGTTATTTGCAAAGACCCTCAACAACACTGTAAGCACCGTCCCATGGAGAGCCCATTTTGCAGAGGAGGAAACAGGCTCCAGGGGGTGGAGTGATTTTCCCCAACCGCACAGCCTGTGAGTGGCAGAGTCAGGCTTCAACGCATGGATGACCCAGTCCCAGCTCCTGCACACAGGGCCCAACTTTCCTCTGGCCAGCGTCCACACCCCCCAATCCTAGATGGCCAACCGACAAACTGCCTCAGCTGCCATGTGCATCCTTGTGTCTGTGGCACCTCACATGGCACACTGAGGAAGTGCTCCTTTGAGGTTTGATGAGTAAATGAACACACATTTCCATGGGGGAGGTCAGCCAGGGAAGGAAGAAGGCATGGGGACGGTCACATTTGGAATTCTGGATTCTTCCATGCACCGGACCACCTCCCCTGCCCTTTTTTATTTTTATTTTCCAGATGCAGATGCAGGTTTTCTCTTCTTTTTTTCCTCGACATTCCAGCAGAAGGGCAGCAGGACCGCTGACCCCTTGCTCAGTCAGTGACAGATGGGCGCCAGCGGCAGCTGGGAGCTGGGAGTTTATCTTAGAGCTGCCGAGGTGGAGGGGTCAGCCGAGCAGGCTGAAGCCATTGGCGACTTAAAGGCACATAGCTGGGAGCGATTTGCAGCCTCAGCACCGCAGACATCCTGCGTGTGGAAGGAGACCGGTCAACAATGCCCCTCCCCCTTCTGATAAACAGTACTGAAATATGACGCTATTCAGAGGGAATGTCACAAGGATTAATCGCCTGTCTCCTCCTAGCTTGGTGCTAAAACTGTGCTACTGCCTCCAGTTAAAATCACACTTAGCCTGCGTGTTACATTTTAAACCTTCTCCAGTAACAGATCGGCACTGTCGCAGTGTGGGGCCAGCTCTCGGGGCCCCTCTGCAGGTTAGCACAATTCTCCAGTTCGGTCTTTTTAATGGGGACTGAACTGAATGCCTGGACAGCGAGCACAACTCAATTCTCGGAGCCTAGAATTCAATAGCTGGTCCCTTCCCTGGAACATTCTTCAAACAACTGGCCTCAAGTGATCCTCCCACCTCAGTCTCCCAAAGTGCTAGGATGACAGGTGTGAGCCACCATGCCTGGCTTGGAACATGCTTCTGGATTTACCTCCAAACCTTCAAAAAACCTGGGTGCCTCTGGAAATGAAGTGACAGATATGGCAGAAGCTGAAGTGTAGCCTCCCGACACCCGCCCCACGGGAAGATTTATGGGGGAAGAGCTTGGAAGGTCAAGGATAAGACAATGGGATGTTTTAACAAAGAGGATCTCAGCATCTACACCAGCCTAGGTGAACCACAGGTTCAGACAGGCCCACCCCGTGAATCCACTCTGCTCTCCAGGTCTGGGGTGAAACCACCTAAGACATTAAGTCCAGCATGGAATGGCTCAGATGCTTCCCTCTCTGAATGTAGGACACTCCTGTTCCAGGTGGAGGTGCTCAACACACAGGTGGGAGCTGGGGGTGCCGGGGCTCTGTGAGGACCGCTGAATGGCGTCTGCAATCCTAACGTTCAGCATGAGAGCTGTGGGGTCCTTGCTTCCCGGTGGAGAGAGCTGATTCATTCTGCTACTCTTCCCTTCCCTTCCCATCCCAGGAGCAACTGCCTCCCTCACTCAGAAGGGGCCGCATTAGGAATGGCAAATGAGAAGGAGGTCATGCATGGGAGATCACACTTCTGTCCCGTCCAAGTGGCCCAAAGGCCAACACATCTTGAGGACCACCGGCCTTGAAGATGGCAAGGCATGATCATCCCCATGGAGCTGTTGGGCACCAAAGTCAAAGTCAAGGGGGGTTGCTTAGTGATCTAAGCAGGGATACAGCTCCATTCCCTTTAAAAATGACCCTCCATAAGACCAACACTGGTTGAATTGCCATCAAGACCAGAATAAGGGACTGGAAGAGGCAGACAAGCCGTGATGGGCTGTGCTACCTGCTGAAGATCAAGTGCTTGCTGGGTCAAGAGCAGGCGAGCTCTGCATAGAGAGACTCAAAAACGATGCTTAAAGGTAAGACAGCAAAACCCTGCAAACCCAGAGTTCATCTCTGCTAATATTATTTATTCTTTCCTATGTGCATTGAAAGATGTCTACAAAAATGAACGTGAAGGTACATATGTGTATAAATATACCTGCATAGCTGTGTGCCTGTCCATAGACACACATAAGACATGCTTGCATCTTGTCTGGTTCACTTATCAATACACTGAGTGTAGTCCATGAACTGATTAACTCACACAATACTGAGACACCTAGAACCTTCCATCTAGGAGCAGAATCCGGAATTTTTTTTTTTTCTCCACCTAAAACTTGAAAATACTGAGCCATCCATCAATAGTCAAAAATCCCCAAAGTTTTGAAAAATTTAACATTCGGTTAAATATCTGAATCTCAGGGCCTGCTCAGTCAGCAGAGTAATCCCTACTCATGACTAAAAATTATATCCTTGTCTTTAATTGCCACATCATTATCCCATACACCTGAGATAAAAAATGTAAATTCAAGATTAGCTATTAAAATATGCATTTGTTTTTAAAACGGCCTTATCCAGCACATGACTTGGCAAAATTAGGTAAGAATCATAATGGATCAGGGAAGCAGAATGATCACCAGGTAGCCCCACATCTCTGTAAATCATGGCACACACCTCGAGCGGGCGGAGCAAGGGAGTGTAATGATACAAAAATAAGATAAACCACAGTGAGGGCTCCGGAGTCAGCCTTCTTGAATGAATTATGGATATTAGACAAAGTTATTAAGGAGGTTTTCTGGCTGGCATACAATTGTGGTCTAAATAAAAGCATCTTGTCCTGCTATAGAAAGAGCTTCCGGTTTGTTTTAGAAGCAGTGGGGTTTTTTGTTTTGTTTTTCTGGTGAATGACTTTGGCCTAAATTGGAGTGTGATCATCCTCTCTTTGGCTTAAAAGAACTGGAAACGGAGGAAGAGTCTGAAGACCCAAACCCCCTTCCATCTGCAGAAGCTGCTGTCACCCAAGTCAGTCATTTCGGGGACAAGGAGGGAGACTGTCATGGCGTGCCACTTCAGACAGGCCACAGAGAATTCCTGGCTCAGTCTTGAGCATGAATACATAACTGTGTTGGAGAGAGGACTCTCTCCCCGATGTCCACTCCAGCTTAGTGGCCTCCTTAAATCTGGGGCTTCCAAGTAAAAAAAACACCAGGGTGACCGTCTCAGGTTCATTGTTATGTGGGATTGCACCAAGTATATGTTTTTATAGGGCCTTGTATATTACAAGCACTTGAGAAACGGAAGGCAAGAAAAAAGCCAGCAGGCTCACAGATGCATAATGCATGATCAGGGCCGAAGCTGCTGCGGGTGACAAGCCTTCCAGATGAAATGTGCGGCCCATCTTCATTTGTTCGGGGAGGGCAGCCATTTACCTGATCGTGGGAGGTAATGGTGTCCACTCAGCAGGCTGCTTCGGCCGTGAGGGAGATTTCTGCAGCCACAGAGAGGGCCTGGGCATCCCAACCAGCTTTGGAGGGGCAGTCTCCACTATCTAGAGAATCTGATCCCTAGGTGGAAGCTGGAAACCCCATAGGCACTGGACGCCCCCTTCACTCTGTTAAATGAGAACAACCCAGCCAGGCTCAGTGGCTCATGCCTATAATCTCAGCACTTTGGGAGGCCGAGGTGGGAGGATTGCTTGAGCCAAGGATTTTGAGACCAGCCTAGGCAACATAGCGAGACCTCATCTCTTAAAAAAAAAAAAAAAAAATTAGCCATGCTTGGTGGCACGTGTCTGTAGTCCCAGCTAATTGGGAGGCTGAGGTGGGAGGATTGCTGTGGTGAGCCAAGATCGTGCCACTGCACTCCAGCCTGGGTGACAGAGTGAGACTCCAATTAAAAAAAAGAGAGAGAGAATATAATCTCACGAAATGCTGTTCTTGTGCTCACTGACACAGGAGCCTCACTCTGCATGTAAAGTTTTGCCCTTGCTGGCCTCCATGGGTCTCACCATGCCCTCTGCCCCGGGACAAGATGAACACTGTGAAGGGAAGCTTTAGCACATCCCTGCCCGGGTTAAGTGGCCCCTAGGAGTGGGCTTCTCATGCTGTCCAGCCTCTTGCCATCTGGAGAGGAGGGGCTTGGGTGACACTCCTGGTTCCCGGAGGAGCCGGCACCTGTTTCTTTTTTCCCTTGGTCATTTTGGCTGGTCACTGGGAAAGTCGCTCCTGGTTCTTCCAGCAGTGTCAATGGGGTCCCGCCCAGAAAGAACCCAAGTTGACTTTTCTTCTTGAATTTCATCTTGTAGCCATCTGATAACTCTCAGCAGCTTCCAGCACAGGCGCTCTGATGGCAAGAGTTTGCTGGCTCAAGGGTGTTTCTATGCCATTGACATCCACCAGCAGCCTCATCCAGCTCATGGAAGAGGCCTCTGCAATCAGGGTGGGGGGTGTGGAGAAAGGTTCTCACTCCCTTTGCTGGTCAGCACTTGGGTGGGAGTCACGGCCCAGCCTGGGCAGGTCCTGAGGGTTCTAAGTTTTATGAAATACTAGACACCAGAGTCAGCATGGTTTTACCAATCAATTCTTTTTATTGTTGTTGTTGTTTTTTGAGTCGGAGTCTCACTCTGTTGCCCAGGCTGGAGTGCAATACCACGCTCATGGCCACCATGGCCTCGACCTGCTGGGAGCAGGTGATCCTTCCATTTCAGCATTCCAAGTAGCTGGAACCACAGGCATGTGCCACCACACCCAGCAAATTTTTTGATTTATTGTAGAGACAAGGTCTTGCCAAGTTGCGCAGGCTGGTCTTGAACCCCTGCCCTGGACTCAGGCAATCCTCTCGCTTTGGCCTCCCAAAATGCTGGGATTACAGGCATGAGTCACTGCACCCAGCTACCAATCAATTCTTACTGGCATTTTTTAAAGAAAGAAAATTATCTTGCACAAATTCATCTCAGTTGTGATGGTATGTGTATTATTTGTGCCCTTCTCTGCATACACAATAATAAGAAGCTGCATCTGTGAGTTAAAAGATGGCAGACACCTGGCCGGGCATGGTGGCTCATGCCTGCAATTCCAGACTTTGGGAGACTGAGGCAGAAAGATCGCTTGAGGCCAGAAGTTTCAAGACCAGCCTGGGCAACACAGCGAGACTCCATCTCTATGTAATAAATAAATAAAAATAAAATAAAAAAGATAGAAGACACTGGAACATTCTGTATCCTGGTAAGGTTCTTGTATCTGTGTGCTGACCACTGTGGGCAATCTTACCAAGCTTTCTTCTTTCTACTTCATGAGAAGAAAAATGGAAGGAAAGCATTCCACAGACTAGCCTCCCCTTGCTGCCACCTCCATGTTTCCTACTTGCTGATATTTTAGAGCTGTTTGTACCATATTCTAATTATTCACTTCCTTATCAGTTTCTAACACTAGAAACCAACAGGGGTCTTGTTTGATGCTCCTTGGTGTCTGGCCCTGGGGACGCAGAGGTGAACAGGGCAGACGCAGCCTCTGAAAAGACTTGAGAATCCATCCAGCTCAACACTCCATTTTAATAAATCAGGAAACATGCCCAGTGTGGAAAAGTGTCCATGGCCACACAGTTGGAACCAGACCTCATCCGGAGCTCCTCCCCTCATGCCCTGCTAAACTGGCACAACTTGGCAAAGGGCAGTCTGTCCATGACCCAGCCCTTCTAGGGTCAGAGAGACTGGGTATGAAGACAGGTAAAGCCAGAGGGGAGGGACATAGTCGCAGCAGAAGATTCCAGAGAAGAGATGTCCGGTGGGTGGGGTAGAGCCAGACACAGGATTGGGGTGCTCCCACATCACAAGTGCATGCCGGGAACTTGTGATGTCCTGGGACCCACATGGCGGGATGCCCAGCCCCTGCCTCCCCACATAGCAGGCACAATGAAGCCCCAGCACAAATTGCTGGTGCAGGGTCAGTACACAGACTCTGGCCTCCACATTAAAAGTGAAGAGGGCTGGGTGTGGTGGCTCACGCCTATAATCCCAGCACTTTGAGAGGCTGGGGTGAGAGGATTGCCTAAGCCCATGTATTCAAGACCAGCCCAGGCAACGTGGCAAGACCTCATCTCTACAATAAATCAGAAAAATTTAGCCGGGCATGGTAGTGCATGCCTGTAGTTCCAGCTACTTGGAAAATTGAGGCAGAAGGATCACCTGAGTCCAGCAGGTCGAGGCTGCGGTGGTGGTGAGTGTGCCACTGCACTCCAGCCTGGGCGACAGAGTGAGACTCTGACTCAAAAACAAAAAAAAGTGAAGAGAATAATTCTTGCCTCTTGGGTCTAAATCATTAAAACCAAAGAATGGAATTTGCCTATCGATGTAAGCCCCATGAACACACATAGCACACTCTTAAGATATGAGTCATTATTGCACAAACAAATCACGCAAGTCCCTTGCTTCCCACTTGCAGCTGGATTTCGTGCTGGAAAATGCAGGTACAGCTAGTGACGACAGCCAGGGTCACAGTCCAGCTTCCTGCAAGGCCAGAAGGGATTTATCTCTGTCTTTGAGCCTACCTTTCCCTGCTCACACCCCTCCAGCCCCAGCTAACACCTTCAAGTTCTTCTAGTGCGCCATTTTACTTCTTGCCTCTGCTGTGGCCCAAGCACCCTTTTCATCTTCTCCACTTGGCTAATCCGACTCAGCCTTCCCAGTTCAGTTCACTCGCCACCCCCTAGTGAGTATCTTCTTTGCACCTCACCCCTATAGGGAGCTGCAGAAGCTGCCCCCACTGAGGGGTCCCGTAGGTCTGTGTCCACCTCCCTCATAGCGCTGTTCAACACCTGTTGACCTTAACCTGTTGCTGCTCAGCAAAGGGCTGTGTCTTAGTTCCACGCCCCAGCGCCTAGCTCGGGGCCCATCCACAGTAAATGCTTAATACATGTTGAATGAACATGACCCATGCCCTCCTCGATCCCCAGCCTTATCAACAACGGTAACCATTTCGATACTGAAAGAGTCACCGTAGCAGCCAAAAAGCTAACTGATACATCCCTTAAAACTCTCATTGACGATAAGGAAAGGTACTTTGAATGCTGGTAACCACAGTGTGCACTGATCAATTTTCCATCTGGAGGGAGGTTAAGAACTGCAGCTCGCCAACCATCCGCACATGCGTCTCCTGACAGATCCCCTGGTGCCTCCTATTAAGCTAGTCCTCTCGGGGAGCATTCAGTTCCCCAGCCGCATCTGCAGGGAGTGCCGTAGAAAACGGAACAAGAAACCCAGTCGGCCTGGGTGTTAATAGCTTGGTTAATAAGCCCGGCATCAGTGAAGGCCTCTCCCCCTCTCCCAGTGACAGAATTCCACATGCAGCCTGGGTCCAGGCACTCAGGACTGAAATGGAAGCCTCCGGCCCTCAGCCCCCACACTGGGTTTCTGTGTAGACGTCTGACTGCTGGTGCTGCCCAGAGGTCTCTGAAAAGCCAAGGCCAGCCCCAGGGCCTCCTCCCCGGGCCTCCTCCCACTCGGATATTGGGCAAAGCGGAGAGATGCTGCCCAGAGCTCCCCATGGTTATCTCTCACAGAAGGGGAAGGGCAGGGCTGATTTTGCTATATCTTGAGGTGTTCCCACAGTCCCTCAAGAAGCAATAGAAGTTCATGCATGTCAAAAGAAGCCAAGAGAAAGTGGAATAATATCATCTCCCTTTTTCCCTGAAGGAATTTCTGCAAGTTGTAGAGGAGAAGGGACCGCATCTGCCCCAACTCCCTCTCAGCAGTGCAGGATGGTATCGGCTCCAGAGATTCCAGCCTGTGGACAGGTATGGTGGCTCACACCTGCAATCCCAGCACTTTGGGAGGCTGAGGCAGGAGGATTGTTTGAGTCCAGGAGCTCAAGACCAGCCTGGGCAACATAGTGAGACCTTGCCTCTACAAAAAATAATTAGCCGGCATGTGGCACATGCCTGTAGTCCTAGCTACTTGAGAGGCTGAGGATGGAGGATCACTTGAGGCCAGGAGTTGGAGGCTGTGGTGGGCCATGACTGTGCCACTGCACTCCAGCTTGGGTGGCAGAGTGAGACCTCAACTCAAAAGAAAAAAAAAAAAAGAAGTTCCAGCACGACAACCTTCAAGAGCAGTAGATGGAGGCTGACGGAGGTCATGCAGGGCAAAGACGTGGAGACATTCAAGTTCAAGTTCTACCATCTACTGACTGCAGGAGCTGGGGGAATTTATTTCACCTCTTTGGGCCTCAGTTTCTTCACCAATAATCAATAAAATGGGAATAATACCCACCCCATGGAGTTATGGGAATTGAATACACACACACACGCGCACACACACACACACACACACACACACACACACACACTTAAACCACACCCATAATTTCTCCTCTATGATTTCTGGCCTGGGCTTCTCTAAAGTGGGCTCCTTTTACAATCTCGGTCTTCTTCCTCACCTGCCATCATTTTTTATAGCTGTCTCGACCGAATCTAATTGGACAGATTTTTCCACAGCAATTGATGCCTAACAAGTCTTCATCTTAGTTTCATTAAATAATGGTACAACTGGCATAAGTAGGTCTGTGACTAACCGCAAGGGACTCTGAGCAGGCAGTGACTCAACGGCTAGAGCGGAGGCTCCAGGCAGGCGGGGAGCCGACTGCAGCCAAGAGTGCTCAGAGGGCCCGGGGCCCCTGAAGAGGGCCCCGCCAGTCCCCGCCCTTGTCCCCCACCCTCATCATGTGCATGCACGCTGGCCTGACTTCCAATGGCCTGAAGGCCTTCTCCTCCCGCCAGAGCTCCCTCTGCCACCTGCACAGCAGGCCAGAAGTGCCACAGAATGATGAAACACTCTCATCCCAGTGGCTGCTAGGCATTGGTGTATAAACACCCCGGCTCCCTCGCCTCCAGGGTTGGGCGACTGAGGCATGCTCCATACCGGCTCAGAACTTTCCCAGTGGGACCAAGCCCCGCCATCTCCCACCATGGGAACTGGTTTGAAGTGTGTCCTTGAGGCTCACGTTCCGGGACCCCTACTGGCTAGCCCGCAGCACTCAGATCAACTATTTGCTCTTGAATCCCTGATTCGGGGTTTGCTTCCGGGGCACTCAAACTGAGAGCGCCTCTGATGTAAGTGTCCCTCTGGGAATGGGGAACATGTGACAATATGACACTTTAGCTCCATGAAGGTCACCATGTACACAATCCCATCTGTGGGGTTGAATCACAGTAACCAAAGATGTCCTCATGCTAATGCCCAGAACCCCTGACTATGTTACCTTGCATAGGGAAGGAATTCCACAGATGTGATGAAGGTAAGGATCTTACCCAGAGATGAACCTGGGTTATCCAGGCGGGCCTGATGGACTTACGTGGGTCTCGATAAAAGGGACGCAGGAGCGGTCAGAATGAGAAGGAG
Organism: Carlito syrichta; assembly: GCF_000164805.1. Lineage (NCBI taxonomy): Eukaryota > Metazoa > Chordata > Mammalia > Primates > Tarsiidae > Carlito > Carlito syrichta. The sequence continues at coordinate 482,466 of NW_007232371.1, forward strand.
GCTGTATGACATCGAAGCAGGGAAAAGCAGAGTCAGAGCGAGAAGACACTGCACTGCTGGCTCTGATGATAGTGGAAGGGACCATGAGCCAAGGGAAACTGGCATTCTAGAAGCCAGAAAAGGTGAAGAAGCAGACTCTCCCCGGAGCCTTCCAGGAGAACAGCTCTGCTGAGACCTCGATTTCAGCCCCAGAAGGCTCATTTCACACTTCGAGCTTCCAGAACCGTAAGAGAATAAATCTGTGTTGTTTTAAGCTGCAGGAAATAAACACACCAACACTTGCACCATTTTGCAGTGGGTGTATGATTTATCCCCATTTTTCAGATGGGAAAGCTGGCATTCGGGGTGGAACAGCTTGCCACCGAGGTCAAAGAGCTGGTGAATAGCAGAGCTGGGGCCAAAGCCCAGTCTGTTCAACTCCAAGGCCCATGGTGTCTTCTCCACCAACCCCAACACCAATTCCAGGAGAAAAACCTGCAGAGCCACTCCCACCCCTGGGCTACGGGGCTTACGACAGCCATGAAAAGGCTCAACAGAACCCAGACACACCAAACCTTGTAAAGACAACAAGAGACACCCATAGGAGTTTGATATGGGGTCAGAGTCTATGTGGTCCAACAATGAAGTTTGCAAACTCATCCTAGAAAAAGTGTTCCATACCCCATTGCTGAATATCACCATGGGCACCTTTGAAGTCCTCCCCTTGGGAAGCTATATGTCAACGCCAGCGTCTAGTCCACCCGCCAAAGCAATTTTGGAACTCTTTCTGGAATGGTCATCTGAGCCGTCATCGTAGTACCCTTGATGTCCTGAATGTCATTTGATGCCTTCCTTTCAAAATTTCCTTTATCTTCGGGTAAAGAAAAAAGTCATCAGGGGCCAATCAGGTGAGTAGGGAGACTGTTCCGATAAAAGTGATCTGTACAGTGCTGCCAACGTAAGCTCACGGTGGCAAGTTTGCAAACTTAATTGTCAGACCCCAACAAATAAAATACCTTGGTACGTAAGAAAACCAGCCTAGATGGGCCCTCTAATTCCATTCTAGAACGAAGGCAAGACACCAGAGCACAATGCCTACTGTATTTCAGAAGAAATACAAATACTTCAGTGGGTAAGGAAAAGGATTCAAAATTATTCAGTGATCAGTGTGTATTTTAACTGAGCTCCTACTATGGCCAAGCAGGGATCCAAAGGATAATAAATAGGAAAGAATAACTTTCCCAGCAACGATGAGGACGTGAGGTCAAGAGGTAATACACACACCCAGTGATAACCAGGGAACAGCAGGATGTATGCTGGACTTCCAAGAATGCACCAGCAACGGGCTGGGAGCTGGGGAAAAGGTGACTCAGTCCCTGCCACAAAGGAACAAGTCATCTAGTGAGGTTACTGCACAGGGTAGGTGGCAGGCATTCTTCATCCATGTATTCTACAAACGCTGGCTGAGTGCATTCTGTGGGACATCACCGTGTCACACGTGCTGGTGGGGGAAACAGCAGAGGGCTTACAGTCTCATGGTCATGGTCATGTGCTTCAGGGTCTAAAGGCTGAGTAGTGCCCCCGGGGGAACATTTTTGTACCACGTCTCTGCATTCATGTCCCAGGGATGTAATTCGTGCATTTGACCCATGCTTCTTCCTTGAGACGGGCTGTGGCTGTCAAAGAGGAGTTTTAATTACGGCTTTTTTTGTTCCCTTGCACCTCTGGAGCATCTCCGCACCCAGGCAATTAACTCTGCCTGTTTGATCATGTTCACCCCCACCACTGCGGCACTTGGCAGCTTCCGGTTCCCGGGCCAGTGCCTGGAGTCAGAATCTGAACAGCTCTCAGCCACATCTCCCATGCCCACCACCTTTCAGGAGGAGCTGCCTCACACAGCTGATGGGGACCTCGCTGTATGTCAGCTATGACAGAGAGGGCTTTAACACAGCCAAGGGAAATAGAAACAAAGCGATCTTCTTTTTAGACTCAGGTATGAACAGCTCTGGAGAAAGAGATGGAGAGAGGATTTTAACGGTCTTCCTGGGAAACCAGCTCTGATGGGTGCTGATACCCCATACGCATCTTATCTCTCATGTTGAAAACCATCGTGGGCCGGGCACGGTGGCTCAGTCCGTAATCCCAGCATTTGGGAGGCCAAGGAGGGAGGATTGCTGGAGCCCTGGAGTTTGAAAGCAGCTTGGGCAACATAGCAAAACCTCATCTCTACACAAAATCAAAAGAATTAGTTGGGTGTGGTAGAGTGTGCTACTAAGCTACTTGGGAGGCTGAGGTGAAAGGATCACCTGAGCCAGGAAAGTCAAGGCTGCCATGAACCATGATCATCGTGATTGTGTCACTGTGCTCCACTCTGAGCAACAGAGTGAGACCCCAACTAAAAAAAAAAAAAAAAACCATCATGAACTCTACCTGGTGTTGACTTATCTCCATGTTGAGATCTCCTGGGTCTAGAATATCATGAGTAGTAACACAGCCAAACATGTCCTGGGTGAGTAAGGGAAGAATTTATAGAAATTCATGGCTGGGTAATTATGTTCTTTTTAAAACATTTTTTTTTTTTTTAGAATGAAATGTTTCTCCCTTCAGAATAAATGTAACAACAAAATGTGGTCTAGACATACAAGGAAATATTACTCTTAAAAAGGAAAGGGAATTGTGGCACATGGTTGAGCCTTGAAGGTATGATGCTAAGTGAAGCTAGAGTCACAAAAGGACAAATTCGGTAGAATTCGCTTATAGGAGGTACTTAGGGTAGTCAGATCCATAGAGAAGGAGAATGGTGGGGGTACTCGGGGCTGGAAGAGGGGGGGATGGAGAGTTAGTGTTCAATGAGGACAATTTTTGATGGAGAAGATTATAACGTTCTGGAGACAGATGGTGGTGACGGTTGCACAATAATGCAAATATAACAATGCCACTGAACTTGTACAGTGAAAAACAGTTAAAATGGTACATTTTATGTCATGTATATTTTACCACAATTTTTCAAAAAGGTAGCTATGGCAAATGCCACTTTCACAAAGAAAATGGGATTTTGTTGCTGAAAAGGATCATGGAATTTCTGGAATGTCAGTGTTGGGCCAGACGCAATGGGCCACCCAGGGGCAACCTCACCACTCCAGCCTTGGACATCTGCCCAGGAGAAATGAAAACATATGTCCGCACAAAGACTTGTACAAAAATGCCCACAGCAGCTTTATTCAGAGAAATAATCCAAATGTCCATCAACAATAAGCAAAGTATGGTATATCCATACAATTTCACACTCCTCAGCTATAAAGTGAATGAGCTACTGAAACATACAACTTGGATGCATCCTGGAAGCATTTTGCTGACACAAAAGCAGCTGACACAAAAGCAGACATACTGTAGGAGCCATGTATACACAGTTCTAGATTAGACAAAACTGATCTCTACTGATAGAACTCAGAACTGAGGTTGCCTGGGGTGAGGGCAGTGGAGGGACCGACTGGGAAGGTGCACAAAGGAATTCTCTAGGATGGTGGGAATATTTCGTATCTCGATAGGGGTGTGAGTTGCACCCATGCTTGCGTTTGTCAAAACTTATCAAACTGTACACTTAAGATCTGTGCATTTCACTGTAGGGTGTAATTGTGAATTGTAGCACAATTTCTTTTTTTAAAAAAACAAGATAATTTAAAAGAGAGTCACGTGGGGAACTTACTGAAAATATCACCCTCCAGAGATTCTGATTTAGTAGGCCTGGAGTGAGGGCCCAGGCATGCAGGCTTACAACACTCCACAGGTGAGCTAGCTGCGGGGCCAGACAGGTTTCCGCTACCCGGTCCCTCCGGTCACATTGCTCTTGAGGTCTCTCATCCTCTGCACATCCTTCCTTCTTGATGCAGGTCAAGAGAGCCTACCAATAACGCCTTGAACCTTGACGGCCAGTCACTCCTCAGATGTGTTCAACAAGACTAGACCAAGCCCTTTTGAATGCAGAGGCCAGGAACAAGGTTCTTAGAATTCTGGACTGCAGGGCATGACCGCCTGGGTTCAAATCCTGGGGTTGATCTGACTAGCCGAGTGACCTTGACTGAGTACCTTACCTCTCTATGCCTCAGTTTCCTTCTCTGTACAATGAGGACACTGCTGCTATTAGCACTTACCTCACAAGGCAGATGTGAGGATTTCAAAAGTCTGTATAAACATATAAGGCATCCCTTTAATCATGTTTTAAATTTTCCAGTTTTATAATGCTTTTACATCTTGGGGGCCTTTCAGACCCCAGGAAGAGGTGCCCCATAAGAATTAGCTAGTTCCTAAAGACAGCAAACAACTCTGTTTGTGAATACACTTTTTTTTTTTTTTTTGTAGTTAGGGTCTCATTCTGTTGCCCAGGTTAGAGTACAGTGGCATGATCATGGCTCACTGCAGCCTCAAACTCCTGGGCTCAAGCAATCTTCGTGCCTCAGCTTTCCAAGTAGTTGGGACTACAGGCACACACTACCACGCCTGGCTAATTTTTTGATTCTTTTGTAGAGACGAGGTCCCGCTGTGTTGCCTGGGCTGGTTCAGAACTCCTAGGCTCAGGTAATCCTGCCTGGGCTTCCCAAAGTGCTGGGATTACAGGCATGAGCCACCATGCTCAGCCATGGGAATACACCTTTGATATACAAATCAACCAAATGGAACTCCATACCTCCAACCACCTCCTTAATCCAACTCTCACTCACCAAACCAATACTCTCCCTATCCTAAATCACCTCAGAGTCAGGTACTGGGTAAGTAGGGATCCCCACTGTGCCCCAGAACTTGCCAAAATCCTTCAAACCGCCCAATCCTAAACTCACTCGATGCACTGTTCCTGCCTTGCCTGTTCCTTCCCATGAAAACCTCAGTAGAGGCTCTGGCCCATGCCCTCCCCTTGCCTCCTTCCGCCTCCTAACTGACCCTGGGGTCTTCCCTGGGGCCTTCCCATGTGGTCCTGCCTGGCCTGGCCTGCCTCCCCTCTCTTGAGAACTGTAACGAACAAACGACACTTTCAACGGCAATCTCTCCTGACCAGCTGACCTCACCATCCCTGAATAGAGCCAGAATTCCAGGGACAGTTTACATTTGATACAAGCATGACAAGAGTGGCACGTAATAGGCTTGTGGAAGGTAAAGCCCATGCATTAACAGAGGACTTTGCTGCTGCTTATAGCATTTGCCATAGCCTCTCTCTCTCTCTCTCTCTCTCTCTCTTTAGAGACAGGGTCTTGCTTTGTCACCTGAGTACAGTGGTGCAATCACTCTGGCACTGAAGCCTCAGGCTCTCGAGTAGCTAGGACCACAGAAGTGCGCCACCACACTCGGCTAATTTTTAAAGTTTTTGTAGAGATGGGGGTCTCCCTAAGTTGTCCAGACTGGTCTCGAACTTCTAGGCTCATCCTCTTGCCTCAACCTCCCAAAGCACTGGTCCACACTTCTTATTACACACATTATCTGTTTCTCTCACTGACCTCTAAGCTCCAAGAAGGTAAGACTGAGGCCCATTTTTTGTTCACAGTTATGTGTCTAGCACCTCACCGAGGGCCAGGCAAAGACAGGGTCTTTGCAAAGGCTTGACGAATAAAGGTGGACCCATTCTCTCTAGAGGCAAGTCCCTCCTTTAGAGGATAAGGAAACCTGAGCCAGAGAGGGGAAGGGACTCACCCTGCATCACACAGCCCAGTGAGTGGGAAGAAAGGTGTCAAGGCCCCTTGACCCTCAGGGCATCTTCCATCATACCAATAGTCAGCCCCCAGTCTGGGGTCAGACCTCGTAGACTGTGGGGAGCAGCTCAGGGTCCCCAAACAGCCATTTCTGCACATATGATGCTATCCTTGCTTTCTCTGTAAGGCACATGTGTCAGTGGCGTGGATACCTGGGACGCTCTGGGGTATCCCTTGCTGGGCTGCTGTCCTCTCCTCACCGGCCGACATTGTTTTCAGTCGTCAGAGTGTTGTCTGTTGGCATTCAGCAGCCTTGTGTTCTACTGGTGCACACCTTAAAACCATCTGGACCTGGCCGGCCACCTCCCAAGTCTCCCTTCCCACAGATGGGAGCAGGCTTAAGGGAGCCCACCAACAACTCTCAGGGCTGGAAGCCCCTCCTCTCTAAATGAGGACATTACGAAGCTGACTGTCCACCCTCTCCAGAGGGAACTGTGGAGTAGCCTTCCTGAGCTCCAGGGTGGGTGCCCGTCATCAGCAAGGTCTGGAAATGCACCCCCAGAATGTCTTAGAGTCTGTCATCAACTCTTACATGTTTGGATTCCACTCTTAGCCCTCAGGCCAGAGACCAGCGAATGGTCTCTCAGGGGAGTCATTCATGAGCCGGTCAATGTCCATGGTACGGAAGGTTCACTTAGACTGACCATGGAGCTACTTGTGTCTTTCTAACAGGAGTCTTGGCTATCAGCAGTGAAGTTCCAAGAACCATTTTAAGTTAAACAATGGCCAGATCTTCAAAACATTAGCCATTTCATTATAATTCAGAAGCCCTTGAACTGAATGTGGCATAAGGTGAAGAGTCTAGGCTTTGGGGGTCAGACGGACCTGGGCTTGGGTTCCAGGGTGGCCTCTCACCAACCCGGTGACCTGTAAGCTCCACAGGATAAGGCTGATGCCCATTTTAATCCTCTTCCTTAACTTAACTCTCAGTCCTTTTTATAAAATAAAGATGATGCAAAGTAGGACAAGGCTCTTGTCACAGTGCCAGGCACACAGCAGGCACTAAACAAATGCTAAGACATGAAGATAATGCTGTTGATGACAGCATTCCAACTGTATTCATCCTTACAGATGACTCAGCTGACTATAATCCTTATATTATATGTGTGTGTTTATTATTGAGATATAATTCTCATACCATAAAATGCACCCTTTTAAAGTTCACAATTCAGTGCTTTTTAGTATATTCACAGAGTTGTACAAACATCATCACTATAAAATTCCAGAACATTCTCATCAGCCCCCAAAGAAGCCCTTATACCTATTAGCAGGCACTCCCCATTCTCCCCTCTCCCAGCTCCTGGAAACCACATATCTGCTTCAGTCTCTATGGATCTGCCTATTCTGGACATTTCACATAAATGGGATCAGTGCAATGTTTCCACGGTGCATTCATGCGGTAGAATCTATCAATCCTTCATCCCTGTTTGCTGCTAAATAATATTCCATTGAATGGACAGTTTGTTCACCCAGCTGATGGACAGTTAGGCTGTCTCTACTTCTTGGCTCTCACCTATTATTTTACTCAATCCTCGCAACCTTCCCTGTAGGAGAACAGAGTGGGCACAATCTTTTCCATCACAGAGATGAAAACTGAGGTTCAAGGAGGTGATGTGACCTCCCTAAGGAAGGTCACTTCACTGGCTAGATGCACTCTAGTGATCAAGGTCAATCCTCCTAACCTCAAGTTCATTCAATGTCTTGGGGTGAGACAAGAAGGATTTGGCATTTTGCATGCGTGGAGGGAGGCCAAGAGAACATGACCAATCATCTCGCCTGGCCTTGCGGGCAGAGGAGTGAAGGTAATTTAAGACCCCATCTTGTTCTGTAACCCCCACGGGAAGCCAACAACTGATTCTAAGTGGGTCAGCGCCAGTATCAGAGGAGGGAAGACAGCTCCTTCTTACTAACTAAAAAACCCGAGAACAACCAAATCCCATCCCAGGCTCGGCCTGAAGAGTCTTACGTTGCAGGTGCTGGTCCTCTTCCCCCTCATCCCCCACACATCAAGGCAGAGTCTCCCTCACCTCCTCTACCTCTTGGCCCTTTTTGGTTCTCATGCTTAGACTCAGAGGGGCCAACCATACTCTTAGTGAAGAGAAAAGTCAATAGAAAGCCCTGTTCCTCAGAGCAAAAAAAGGTGAAAATAATTCACCTGGCAAAAGGGAAATCTCTATTCTATCAAAGAGAGGGCCAGAAAGGTCTCTGAGGACAACCTTGGCTATTCCTGGAAAGTCTCCATTTCTCATGTAGTGAACATACAATTATGGAGCACGTATATCTGACTCAACATCCATCCCCTAAATATTGATGGTATATCTAGTGTGTATCAGGCACGGACGTATCAGAAAACATCAGAAGAAGAGTTCAACTCTGAAATGTCAATTCTTCTGATGGTATGCAGACAAGGGAGAAACAAGGAAATATGAAAGGAAAGAAATGACAAGTACATCACTTACTTTATCAGGTGCCACCCACTGGTCTAGGCATGGAGGATGCAAGCATGGAAGACCCAAGAGCATCTTCTAAGCAGAAGGATCAACATTGCAGAAAAGAAGAACCGAAGTAGAAGGGAAAGATTTCCAAAGAGAACACCTAAAGCTCACCTCCTACCAGGAGTCTGGGGTGGCCCTACGGGATCTCTCCTTCTGCTGAGCATTTGAGACTCACTCTGAGGATGTAAAGTCCAGGGCTCCCTCCTGGCTGCCCTCCAGCGTCAGATCAGTGTGTGACGGATCTTACTGAATACATGGTGTGAGGCAGTGAGGCCTGGGAGCAACCTGTGGCTCTTCCTTCAGGCAGCCAGGACATCACTGGCAGGAAGAACAAACCAGCTGTCCCAATGGGCCATGCAGAACAGTGCAGTTAAGTCACATCGAAGCCAGCCAGGACCTCTCAAAGTGAGGGAATGTGGGAGCCTTAAGGATGAAATCGCACTGTGCACATCTGGAGGTAAAATGATTTCGGACTGATTTTGTTTTCTTTTTACTCTTTCACCTAGGCTGGACTACAGTGGCATGATCACAGCTCACCTCTGCCTCAGCCTCCTGGGGAGCTGAGAGTACAGGCATAGCGCCACCACTCAGTTAATGTTATCGATTTTTTGTAGAGACAAGGTGGTCTTGCTACGTTGCCCAAGCTGGTCTTGAACTTCTGACCTCAAGCAATTCTCCGGTGCAAGGATTACAGGTGTGAGCCACTGCGCCCAGCCCCAGAGGGCCTTCTTTAAGATTCTGGCCATTAAAGGTGTTAAGACTCCTTAGCCTGGACAGAAAAAACTTAAGGAGGTGATAGAAAGGGACTGACAGGCACTAAGGATTCGGGACAGATTTTGTAGAATAGAGGTGTTAAATGATGTCAAAAAGTTTTTATCAAAGACGGTCTGGTGCCTCCATGCCTCCATTTCCATGCATCCTTGAGATAGCACAACCGACCCAACAGCAGTGAGACCCGGCTGCTTCTTCCATGAAATGTGGGGGCTGCCCTGATGGTCTTGAAGAACTCTTCCTCCCTTCACATCATGCAGGCTTTTCTTCAGGTCATCACTGATTCCTATTTCAAAGTAATCAAAGCATCACAAGCCTGCCACTGTTGCTTCCAGGAAAGAAACAAAGGCTGAGAGCAGCATTGAAGCCATGGCCTGGAGTGTCCAGGGAGTTTTGCTGTGGGTCGTAGGTACAGTTATGTGTCCATCCAGGGCAAGTCCTGGTCAGCACCTTGCAGAACTCACTTTCGGCCAAGGACTAGGAGTGGAGCTGGTAAAATCTCAGTGCAGCAGAGCCTGTGATGGGACATGGGGCCAGTGACCACCCTTTGATGGGTCTCCATATCTTGCTGCCTGAAACCTCCAGCTCACTGTGATATCAAGTAGCAAGGCAAGTCCTTGCTAGGCTAGTGGGCATCTGCCATTCTTTAGGGCCACCCTGAACTCTGAACACCTTTTTTATGTTTCAGGAGTTCCCCACATCATAAACCCACAACTTTCTACATTAAAAGCCAGACACTTTCTCAGCCTCCTTTGCACGTGGACTAGGCTCCAACAAGCAGCCTGTGCCCTAGCCAGCCTCCAGGGTAGAAGCTTGTGGCTGGAAGAGACAGGCACCAGGCTGATCTTGGGCAAGGATGTAGCTGCTCCATCCTATCTCGAGAGAGCAGTGACAGCAGCATAGCAGTGGCACCTGGTGCCTGGCATCAGGGCTGCACTTGGTGGTGTCTGCGCCCAGCAGTGGCAGCACTGGTGTCCCCACAAAGCCATTCTGCAACAGGATCAGAATCCTATTCCTGCTGTGTAGCTGCCTTGAGTCCTCCCAGAGACTCTGTGAGCCCCTGGCAACCTTTGGTAAATTCTATGTCTGCTTAAACATGCCAGAGATCAACTCTGTCATTCACATCTAATTGCCTGGATGAAGACAGGTGATATACTGGACACAGCCAGGGGAGAGGGAAGGTCTAATTCCTTGGGTGGGATCTAAAATAACTGAGCTTTCAAAGATCCTCAGCCCGGGGAGTTCTTTGAGAGAGAGATAGACAGTGATGAAATTGACCTGTTGAAAGAGGGGGCTTGGGTCACCCCACGTTCAAAGGCTTTTCCTTCTCTTGAGGCAACAACAAACTGCACACACGATAGCCTGGCTGAGAACACTGGGGAGGGTATACTGGAGAAAATACCTGAAATTTTTTTTTCCCTTTTCTTTTTAATCTACTGCTCAATTTGGAGGAAATGAACCAAAATAAGCGAACCATGAAACGCAGGCTGTAGCACGGGGTGGGCTTTTGTTCCCCAACCAGCCGGGGAATGCAAATGAACTCTGAGTTGCTCTTCTCATTGTGGTCCTGACCTCTTCAACGTCACCCACATTAGACAAATGCCGTCAGCCTGGGCTTCATAAATGGCCCTGTGCAGATGACGTGTCCCCCGAAAGAAAAACAGGACAAAAATATTCTCAGGCGAGGATGTTCATTTCGAAGCTGTGCCACAGCTCTCTGAAGTAACGAAAGGCCAACAATAATTAGAAAGTGTTTTTGTAATATTCTCTTCTCTGAAGGTACACAAAGGTGCTCAGAGTCTCACGCTAATGGGAAAATGGAATGTTCTGAAAAGAGCTCCTTCGAATCTGCTCACTCTCTGGCAACTGCAGACACACAAATTAATTCTAATTTTCAAAAAATACACGCAAAGATTTTCTGGATGGAAATAGGGTTAAAAAAAAAAAGGAAAAGGAAAGCAATGAATTAAAAAGAGAGATAGACATTTCTTTTCATTTTTACTTTTCCCTGTTTATATATAGAGATTTTTTCCCCAGCATCATGAAATTAGGATGTTTCAAGCAATGATAAAAAAAAAAAAAGGACGGGCTCTTGGCCCATGGGGAAAAATTCCACTGTCCTTCTCTGAATGTCTGAAAGGCTTAAGTGGTGGATCTAAGTCATAGCCTTGACCATGAGCAGATCAAGGTCTTGTCCCCAGGGACCTGTTGCAAAGCAAATCTTTAAAATATGTTTTATGAATGGAAGTGTGAGAGAAGGATTACAGAAATGGTTTTGTCCCCACCCTAGCATGCAGCCCAGCACCAATCTCCCTTCTGATTTTTCCAAAGACTTTGACATCCATGCATTCATTTACCAACTATTTATTGAGCACCTACTATGTGCCAGGCACTGTTCTAGGTATTGCAGATACTGAAATGAACCAAGCAAATGGAAGTTCCGGCCCTTCTGGAGTTTACATTCTAGTAGGGAAAAGATTCCAAATAAGACATGTAAGTAAAACATGTTAGATAGATGATAGTCTTTGTCCATGTGCTAAGGAGAAAGAATAAAAGGGCATAGAGGAAAAGGGGGCGTCAGGAGATGGCTGAAGCCTCATAGCTACACCTCAGCCCTAATGCCACTCGATGAGAACTTGTGTTGGATAACAGGTCTCTCTTAGGTATCTCTTTCTTCAGGAAGACTTCAGTGGCCATTCTGGCTCACTACTATGGTTAACAACTCAGTGACTTTGTCTACCCCAGGCCTTCTCAACCTCATCATCACTGTAATTTGGGAGTAAATACTTCTTTGTTTTTCTATGCACTGTGAAATGTGTGGCATCATCTCTGGCCTCTACCTACTAGATGCCACTGGAATTCACTCCCCAGCTGGGACAACTGAAAATGTCTTCAGACATTGCCAAATGTTCCCAGAGGGCTGAATCACTCCTTCCTGAGCATCAGTGGATGATCCCTTGCTATCCAAAGAGTGGTTCTTGGACCAGCAGCCTGCGCACCACCTGGGAACTTGCTAGAAATGAGAGTCTCAGATCCTATGTCCAGACTCATGGTATCAGCATCTGTATTTTAACAAGATTCCTGAGTGATTCAAATGCACAGACAATATTGGAGAAGCATGGGTCTACCCTTGACTCAGAACAGTGATCCTGTGATATGCAAGGGTGTCACCCGGAGGGCTTTTTAAGAGCAGGGCTGCCCAGGTCCTTCTGCAGATCTACTGAACCAGTATCTCACGCTTTAGACAAGTGGTTCTCAAAGTGTGGGTGCTGGGCCAGCAGCATCAGTCTCACCTGGGTACCCATTAGAAATGCAAATTACCAGGCCCACCTCAGACCTATGAAAGTAGAAGCCTGTTTTAACAAGGCTTCCAGGTGCTTCTGAGGCTCGTTCAAGCTTGAGAACCTCACCTTTGACTAGGCGGGCACAGACACGAATGCTTTCAGAAGCCAGGCATGCTCACCTGGGCAGGTGAGGATGAAATATCTTGGGGGACTTATGGTATACTAGAGAGTCTAAGCTCTTGCCTAAAGGTTGAGAGAGACAGAGAGAGAGAGAGAGAGAGAGAGAGAGAGAGAGAGAGAGAGAGAGAGAGAGAAGGAAGAAAGGAAGGAACTTGGTGAGACCTCATCTCTACAGTAAATCAAAAAAATTAGCCGATCGAGGCTGCGGTGGCCAGGAGCGGCCACTGTACTCCAGTCTGGGTGACAGAATAAGACTCCAACTCAAAAAAAAAAAAAAAAGAAAGGAATAAAAAGGAAAGAAAAGAAAAGAAAGAAAAAGGAAAGGAAAGAAGAAAGAAGGAAAGAAAGAAAGGAAACTCGTTGGCCAAAGAACATACCAGTGTCGACAGATCAGTAGCAGCCACCAGTTTGCCATCCTGCAAGCGATGATACCGTATGAGGTTGTTCTTTTTCTAAGAATACCAGGATGACTTCTCAGGTCAACAGTAATGTCCTAGAGGACAGGGCCTGTACTTCCTGGTAGCCTCTAAGAGGCAGGAGGTACCCAGGAAAAGTTGACCAGTTGCTCATTCATTCTCACTGCACTGAACTATTTCAAAATAAATAACCGTACGAAACATGAGCTCAGTTAGGAGAGGTTTGGGTAGTGGAGACTACTTCTCAGGGCCTCAGTTCTACTGTTTGAAAACCAAAAGAGTTGCATGAGAGCAGGGTTTCTCATCCTTGGCACTGGGGACATTTGGGGTCAGATCGTTCTTTGATGTGGGGAGATTGTCTGGTTCATTGTGGGATGCCTGGAAGATCCCTAACCTCAGCCCACGGGATGCTAACAGCACCTCACAAAACTTGGCTAGTCCAAAGAGGTGATCCAAAGCACAGACAGCCTTATTAGCAATAGAAGATGCTAGCAAAACCCACCCTCCAAAAGAAGAGAGTGAAGCCCCCAAGCTGGGGCAGAGACAGACAGTGGGCGCACCCCAGGCAGCTTTCCAGCCTCTGTACTCTGCACCCTGGCTTTACTGTCTTCCACCATCTCCAAGCAATAGAAGAAACTTCCTGATAACAATGGGTTAAAAGATGTTGACGAATAACATCAATCTCTGAAAATCCCCTTTTGTCCAAGTCCATGATAAATGTTCTCTGTCTGAAGGGGTCTCCGGGGTCTCTGCACGACTTCTCTTCTATATGCTGTTCCGGGAGGAGAGAATTCCAAGCACAGACTCCTTTTAAATACAGAGCAGATTACAGTCACAAACTGATGTTGAGCTGTGTGAGCGAGGCCAGCTTCAGGCCACGAGCATGCGCCTACTCTATTATTTTACTTTTTCAAAACGAGGAGCTCTCAGACGCACGTCTCAGAAAAGGAGATGCCGTTTAAAGTCTGAATTCCCACGACAAACGATCACCTGACTGAGGTCTGGGAAGCAGCTGCTGACGGATTCTTCTTATTATTTTAAGTCAGGGTCTCACTCTGTCGCCCAGGCTGGAGTGCAGTGGCACACTCATGGCCACCCCGACATCGACCTGCTAGGGCTCAGGCGATCCTTCCACCTCAGCCTTCCCAGTAGCTGGTTCTACAGGTATGTGCTACCACGCCCGGCTAATTTTTTGATTTATTGTAGAGACGAGGTATCACCAAGTTTTCCAGGCTGTTTTTTTAACCCCATGGGCTCAGGCAATCCCCTCAAAGTGCTGGGATGACAGGCTTGAGCCGCCGTGCCTGGCCTGCTGAGATTTTTAAAGAAGCATCAGCATCCTAGCACGGAAGGAAGGAGAAGACACTGCCTGCTTTACAAAGAAGATGAGAGATGAAGTGAGGAGAGAGAAGGAGGAGAGACAGGAAGAAGGAACCTGGCTCTTGACCCAGGAATATGCCGGGAAAGGGACAATAGCCAACCTTCTCAGAAGCCCATGGGTTCCTCCAGAGGAAGAAAGTAGCCCTTGGGCAAGACCTCGGAGGTCACTTGGTGTCTTCAGACCTCAGCTTCCTTATCTGAGATATTGGGTCAACATTCCTTCATCAGGTGCTTCACGTAGGACTGTTCAGCTGGCATGGAGGATGGCCACTGAACCACTGACGGACTCACCCAGGGATGTTCGAGAAGCTTCTAAAGCAAAAAAATCAGGTTCCCATAGTCCGGGCCAGAGTGAATGGGGGCCCACGTGAAAGTTTTTATTCAAGATCCTTCCACTTGCAAGAAAGGAAATGACATAAAGTTCCCAGGTTTCCTGGAGACTGATTTCTCCTCTATTTTCCTGTTTGTTGACTGAAGAATTTATGTAGAGGTAGAGAAGAGTCTCTTTGGAGCCACAAAATCATAGCATTTTAAAGCAACATCAGAATTGGTGTTTCTCCCCCTAGTAATCTTCCTATCTGAGCATTGGTCACCTCAGCGTTGGTGCGCCTGCGCCTGGAGCTTAAAGGATTTTGATTTTCAAAAGGAAGCTGAAGAAGATGGATTTGAGGTGTTAAGTGTGGAGGCTCTTGTTTTGTTCTGGTTTGACTTCAAGGAACAATTTGATCACTCCGAGTTGTAAAGAGTGCTATCTAATCAGAAAACAAAATCTATTTCCATTCATTTTCTTTCTTTCTTTTTTTCCTTGAGAACTTATCTACATATAACAGGGTAAGCTGGATCGCCCCTGGCAGTTATCTGGGTTAATTTCAGGACGGTGTGTTTCAAAGATTTCCAGTGGGAATCCTTCCAGGCAGGGGGCCTCCTCGCTCCCGCTGGGTGCCCCTTCCCATTTTCTCTGTTTAATTACAACCCAAAGAGAAACCTGCCAGGGGTTCAAGTCAGATGTTTGGTTCAGCCTGACTGGAAAAGCAGGTTGTACTCAGTGTCCCCGTGTGGTAGATTAATCCATACCCTCACAGGCAGAACCGGAGGAACATGGTTGAGACAACAGTCCAGTCATCCAGCGTTCTTGCTGGAACCACAACGCCCTCAACATGGTGTGCCAGAGAAGCTGGGGCAAACTGATCTTTGGCTGAATTCTGTTTCTGGAATGGCCAACCAAGCCATTGTCGTACGACCCTTGATGTCCTGAACATCCTCTAATGTCTTCCTTTCAATATTTCCTTTATCTCTGGGTAAAGAAAAAAGTCACTGGGGGCCAGGTCAGGTGAGTAGGGAGGGTGTTCAGTGCAGTCAATGTGGCAAGTCCGCGAATTTAATTGTCAGATCTCTACAAATAATGACGATGGCTCTGATGGCCATTCCAAAAAAAAAAAGTTCTCCTAAATTGCTTTGATGGGCGGACTAGACACTGGCATTGGGGCATTGGTGCATAGCTTCCCAAGGGGAGGACTTCGAAGGTGACTGTAGTGATATTCAGCACTAGGGTATGTAGCACTTTTTCTAGGATGGTTCGTGAACCTGTCAGACCTTGTACAGTGTCTTAATTAGTGCCACTTCCCAAATTCTGAATCTCTAGGACTTTCTTGCTCTGCAAACCATCTCCTCTTTTTTTATTAAGTAACTTCTTTACTCTGGAAAAGCAAACGTAATTCAGAAGACATGGATATTCCAAATACAGGGAAAGGGAAGGGAAGGAAAAAAAAACCCTACAAATCCTGCTAATACTCTTTCACCCAACAAGATCGTAATGCCCTGTCCCTCACTCACTCACTTATTTATAAGCCATAAATAAAATCTTCTCTGGAAGAGAAATGGCTCCTCTTTGAGGTGGCAGATAAAAAGGGGTCAGGAGGTGGGGTAGGCTTTATTCCTTTGGCAGGTCCTCTCAGTCACTGTAGATATTGCTGCACTGTTAACTAAAGATACATGCCTCTTGGTAAAGCATTTTGTAAAAACCCCAAGGATGACCTGGCTGAGTTCAGTACCTCCAAACACATTGCTGTCCGTTCCCTGACCTTTCTGTGTGTTATTCCTTGAGCAACACTTTTCTTTCTTGTAGCCCCCAAACTGTCAGATGAAACCCTCAGACCTGGGTGGTAGTCTTCAGCCCTTGGTGGACAGGAGTTCAACCCAACCAAGGCGATGTGTGCTCTAGTGGAACTGCCAGGATATGGAGAACGTGACCATGATCGTCAGTGACGATCTGGGTTCAACTGCATCTGACACTCAATGGGCGTTTTCTTTTTAAGTTGGGGTATCACTCTGTTGCCCAGGCTGGAGCACAGTGGCATGATCACAGCTCACCACAGCCTCTACCTTCTGGACTTGTGATCCTTCCGCCTCAGCCTCCAGAGAGTAGTAGCTGGGACTACAGGCATGCACCGCCATGCCCAGCTAATTTTTTGAATTTTTTTGTAGAGATGAGGCTTCGCTATGTTGCCCAGTTTGCTGGTCTTGAACTTCTGGGATCAAGCGATCCTCCTGCCTCAGCCTCCCAAAGTCCTGGAATTACAGGTATGAGGCACTGCGCCTGTATTGATGGGCTTTTTCTAGTCGAATCCTTAGGGGATAAGGACAGTCATCACCTCTACTTTCCATATGAGGGGAGTGGAGGCATGAGAGGTGAAGTTCTGGCTTTGATTCCAGCCCTGGGGTCTACCTACAGAATCTGCACCCCCAACTGCACCCCCATCCTGTTTCCCCACCCCCACCTCAGCCTACCACGTACCTGAAGGCTGACCCCTGGGACATCAGGCTTCTCGACAGCAAATATAAACGTACAGCTCTTCAATAATTTATTTTGATGAGAAATGACCCACTGTATAACTTATTCATCAATCACTCTATCAGCAGAGTTGATAAATGTCACTCCTTTGATGCCAAACTATACTACAGGATGAAAAGGGTGCACAGCAAACAGTGATAACACATTTTCTGTGCAATGGCAGTCATTAGAAAAGGCAGCCACTGGATGTAGTTAAAGGTTGCTAGAAGATGACAAAGGAATTTGCTCCGTGCACGCGGGGCCTCTGCTCGTCTGAATTCCCTGCTGTCCATGGGCGCCAGCGGGACCCTGGTGGCATCATGCATGAGGGTGTGAGTCGCAGGCTCCAGCCAGGTGCCCACCTTTGTTGGGCCAGAGGAACATGCAGGCAGCCCCAAATGCCTTGCTGAAGACACACCCTGAGCCTGGACAGGGGGGTTGTTTGTGCTGCTGGTTTTCCATCATTGTGCAGCCTCAACCTCCTGGGCTCAGGAGATCTTCCTGCTTCAACCTCCAGAGTAGCTGGGACTACAGAGCATGCCACCATGCCTGGCTAATTAAAAAAAAAAATTTTTTTGTGGAGATGAGGTCTCACAATGTTGTCCAGGCTGGTCTTGAGCTTCTGGGCTCAAGCGATCCTCTTGCCTTGGCCTGCCAAAGTGCTGGGTTTACAGGCATGAGCCACCGTGCCCAGCTGGGAGTCTTGAATTTGTCATAGCAACCATAAACAAGCTTACCAAAAGATTCTGATGCATAAACTGGGTCAGAATCACTGATCTTTTTTTCCACTAAGGCAAAAAGACTGGCCAAACTAAAAGACTGGCACAACTGATATCAGAACCATTGCCCCCTGGCAACCACCATTCTGCTTTCTTCTCTATGAATTCAACTCCTGGGGTCCTCATGTAAGTGGAATCACACAGTATTTGCCTAGGAGTCTGCTTATTTCACTGTGTATAATGTCTTCAAGGCTCAACCTCTTCAAGGCTCAACCTTGTGGTAGCACATGTCAGAATGTCCTTCATTTTAAAAATTTTTTAAATTTTTAAAATTTTTTATTTTTTTGAGTTGGAGTCTCACTCAGCTGCCCAGACTGGAGTGCAGTGGCCGCTCCCGGCCACCGCAGCCTCGCCTGCTGGGCTCCGGTCATCCTTCCGCCTGAGCCTTCCGAGTAGCCGGAATTACAGGCGTGCACTACAATGCCCGGCTGATTTTTTGATCTATTATAGAGATGAGGTCTCGCTGCCCAGGCGAGTCTCGAACCTGCGGGCTCAGGCAATCCCCTCACCTCAGCCTCCCAAAGGCGCGGGATTACAGGCTGAGCCACCGAGACTGGCCAGAATGTCCTTCATTTTTAAGGCTGAATACTGGTCTTAAAAATGTCTGGCTAGCCCACATTTTGACTGTCTGTTCGCCCAATGATGGACACTGGAGTGGCTTCCACCATTTTCTTGACTTTGGAAAATAATGCGGGTATAAACACGGGTGTGCAAATATCTCTTCAAAGACGAGGAGTTGCTGGATCCTACAGGAATTTTAGTTTTATTGTTTTGAGGAAGTGCCGTACTGTCTTTGACAGTGACTGTACAACTTTGTGCTCTGTCAACAGTGCACAAGGGTTCCACTTTTTCCACTTCCTCAACAAAACTTATTTTCTGTTTTTTAAAAGTAGCCTTCCTACCGGGTGTAACTTATTTTGTTTTAACATGAGGACATAAAATGCATTCATGTCATTTTAACTTGGTAGAAAACAACCGACTCTGCTCAGAAGTGCATATGTGAGGGCCGCCGCTGAGCCCAGACTGGCAGTGCTCTGAAGAGGGGCTTCTGCGCTGAGCAGGCCTGCACCAACTCCCGACACTCCTGTGTCTTCCTGGATGAACTTGCTTGACCAAATTCCCTTCCTCTCCAAGACTCCGCTTCATCATGTGCAGACAAGAGTAAAAATGCCCCCCTGTGCTGTTTAAAAAATACATACATGTTGGCGACGGTGGGTGGAAAGCCCCAAGCTTAGTACCTAGCACCTGGCACACAGTAGGCGCTCCATGCATGGTGTCTTTCTGAGAAAAATGACAAGTCTAAGAGAGAGTGACATTTCTCGTGAACTGCCTGCCTTCTTTTCCCAACATGCACATAAACACTCATACATCTACAAACACACACACACGTATACAAACCCACACATACATGTGCCCCCACGTGTACACATATGCATCCACACACCTACACACGTACATGTACCCCCACTCATGCACATTCATACATCTACACACACATGTACACATGCACATGTATGCATATTCACACAATATGCACTCATACATCTCTACAGACATACGTGTATACATGCACAGACCCATACCCCCACTCACATGCACATATTCATACATCTATACACGCACGTGCATGTGCATACTCGCACACACATGTATCCCCACTCATGCACACACACACACACACTCATGCACCTATACAGACATGCATGCACACATGCACATGTATACATACTCACACACACATTTATACATCGACACATATACACGTACCCCCCTCACACACATGCACAGTCACACAGCTATGCACACAAATGAATATATGCACACACACATATGTCCTCACACTCACACCCATCATGTATCTGCACACATGCATGTACACACATGCATACACACTCTCACACATGTACCCATGCTCTTGCACATGCACACAGCTATGCACATGCATGTATACACACTTGCATGGACTCACACTCATGCAATACACATCATGCATTCACACACATACAGGTACATACACACATGTATACATACTCTCACACACATACCCACACTCACACACATTTATACATCGACACACATTCATGTACCCCCACTCATACACATACACACTCATACAGGTATGAACATACATGAACACATGCACACACATGTAATCACACGCACACACATGCATCTACACACATGCACGTACAAACATGCATACATACACTCACACACGTACCCATGCTCACACACAAATGTGCGTGTAGCTATGCACATACATATATACACACATGCATGGACTCACACTCATGCAATACACATCATGCATCCACACACACATACAAGTACACATACACATGTATACATACTCACACACATATACCCACACTCACACACATTTGTACAACACATATACGTGTACCCCTATTCACACACATGCCCACTCATGAACACACACGTACTCACACACATCATACATCTACACACGTGTGTACACACATGCACACATACTCTCACACACATGCACCCACACTCACATTCATGCATCGACACACATACATGTACATGTGCACGTGTGTACACACATGCATGTACCCCCGCATACACATTCATACATGCATACGCCCATACGTCTACATGCACACACATCCCACTGTAAGCAAGACCAGCACTGGTCTGAGAGGACAAGTTAACCACATCGTGAACAGCAGAGGTGAACTCCCACAGCTTTTTGAACTCAGATGCTCACGGTGTTGAGGGAAGGGCCGCTGTGAGCGGCGCCGGGCCCTGGCGTGCCAACTGGCTGCCCTCCTCCCAGCAGCCAGTGGCTCATGTTGGATCCTGAAGACGACGCCCATGGAGCCGACCCCGCATGCCAGGCCGCTGGTGAGAGGCTCCAGGTGTCACTGCCCTCGCTCTGCAGCTCACCAGCGAGCTCACTGCCCTGCCTGTGGTGTCAGTGGCCCCAGTGCAGAAGGTCCCAGGAGCCTCGGTTGGACTTGAGACCACAGTGGATACCTAGCAACAGGGCACTCCCTCCAGAGGAAACAGCTGCTGCTTGGGCCTACCCTGGCCTCAGGCTCCAGCTGCCTCCGGGAAAGAGGGGACCACAATGGGAACGGAGCTGACCACTCCTCCGGGCTGCCTCCTGTCTCCGTCTGACCCCGGGCACACACAGACACCTCGAAGAAGTGGGCCTGATTACAGGCCCACTTTCCAGATAAAGAAACTGAGGCTTGTGGAGTAAGGAACAGTCCTCAGAATCGCACAGCTGGGAGGGGGTGAAGCCGTGATCCCACCCCAGGCCCCTCCAACCTCAGAAACCATCCCCTTCAGCGGCGTGGGCCAACTACCACCCACCACCTGCTTTTGTTAATAAAGTTTTATTGGAACACTGTGAAGTCCATCCATGTATGTACTGTCTGCACCTGCTTCCCCATTATGATGGCAGAGTTGAGTTGTGCAGCAGGGACCATACGGCCTGCAGAGCCTGAAGAACTTACAATCTGGTCCTTCACAGGAAGTTGCCAACTGGTCAAAGGTCCAAGCAACCTCAAGAGACAAACCATGGCAAAGAGAGGCAGCTAAGCCAGGTGGGAGGGGCCACACAGAGCCACTGGAACAGCCTGTCCTCACAGATCCTAGTCACAGCCTCTGATCTCTCGCCTCTATTCACAGCCTCTGACCTCTAGCCTCTAGTCATGGCCCCTGACCTCTAGCTTTAGTTATGGCCGCTGACCTCTAGGCTCTATTCACAGCCTCTGACCGCTAGCCTCTAGTCATGGCCTCTGACCTCTAGCTTCTATTCATGGCCTTTGACCTCTAGCTTCTAGTCATGGCCCCTGACTTCTAGCTCTAGTTATGGCCTCTGATCTCTAGCCTCTATCCACAGCCTCTGACCGCTAGCCTCTGGTCATGGCCTCTGACCTCTAGCTTCTATTCATGGCCTTTGACCTCTAGCTTCTAGTCACAGCCTCTGACCTCTAGCCTCTAGTCATGGCCCCTGACCTCTAGCCTCTATTCACAGCCTCTGACTGCTAGCCTCTAGTCATGGCCTCTGACCTCTAGCTTCTATTCATGGTCTTTGACCTCTAGCCTCTAGTCACAGCCTCTGACCTCTAGCCTCTAGTCATGGCCCCTGACCTCTTGCTCTAGTTTTAGCCTCTGACCTCTAGCCTCTATTCACAGCCTCTGACCACTAGCCTCTAGTCATGGCCTCTGACCTCTAGCTTCTATTCATGGCCTTTGACCTCTAGCCTCTAGTCACAGCCTCTGACCTCTAGCTTCTATTCATGGTCTCTGACCTCTATCTTCTATTCATGGCCTCTGATCTCTAACCTCTAGTCACAGCCTCTGACCTCTGACCTCTAACCTCTAGTCATGGCCTCTGACCACTAGCCTTTAGCCACTCTGTTGGTTCAAGAATCGTTCAGCTTCTCAGTGCCTCAATTTCCCCATCTATAAATGGAGGAGAATGGCACCATCTCCCTCACAGAATTTCTGTGACATTTAAATGATATCTCTTAAGTAAAAGGCTTGATACAGGGCTCAGCAGAGTCAGTGCTCAACCAACACTTACTTCCTTCTTTCCTTGGGCCTCGTAACCAGGGATGTTATTCTGTGACTTCAGATGTTCCTGGCCCAAGGGTGGGGTTTGGACGATGGGGCTGCCACTGGCCTGCTGGTCACCAGGTCCATTAGGTAGAGGCACAGAGAGGGCATTGCTTTCTGGATGGATAAAAAAAGCTAAGGGCAAAATGTAGCATAAACAAAGAGAGTTGTATGTGCATGCCCCCTTCCTGTCCCTCACTGGCCATCACTGAAGCAGAGATCACAATTGCCTAGCTTTCTGGCTATGGGTGTGAGTAGGGACAGTTACTAAGTAAACGTTTTCCAAGGCTGGGCGCAGTGGTTCATGCCTGTATTCCCAGCACTTTGGGAAGCTGAGATGGGAGGATTGCTTGAGCCTAGGAGTTTGAGACCAGCCGGGGCAACACAGCAAGACCCCGTCTCTACAAAAAATCAAAACATTAGCTAAGTGTGGTACTGAGTGCCTGAAGATCTGTGCTCAGGCCCAGCTACTCGGGAGGCTTAGGTGAGAGGCTCGCTTGAGCCCCAGAGGTCGAAGCTGCAGCAAGCTGGAATCATGCTGCTGCACTCCAGTCTGGGCGATGAGAGAGACCCCCCTGCTCAAAAAAAAAAAAGTTTTCCAACAGGTTTGAGCTATCTGCACCCAGTCACCCAATCTCGCAGAGGGCTGGCAGCAGGGAAGGGCAAGGCTGGGTCTGAAGCCCAGCTCTGCCCCTGGTCCCCTGGGTGACTTCCCGGAAGGCACTGAACTCACCTGATGATGGGGGTGTGGGTGGATGTGTCTAGAACAGCACCTGCCTTACAGAGCAGAAATGAGAAAACGCACATGATTGTTCAGTGCAGCACTTAGGGAGCGCCCCATGAACGTGATGATTCGGCTCATCGTTCAAGGCCCCCAGTATGTCGGGAGCACGAGGCCTCTGTGCCCAGGCCCGGCCGTTGGAGGTGACTTGAGAGAGCTCCGGCTCGGATCCGGCCTTCTGTCCCCTCCCAGCCCCGCTCAAGCAGCCCCTAATCGCATTATCAAGATTAGCTCCCGGGAGCCGTCTCGGAGCGGCTGCCCTGGGACTTGGGTTTAATTCCGTTTTAATAACAGGTTCTTAAACACATTTGAAAACAAAATTATGACGCCCTTTCATCCCTCCAGCTGGGGAAAAAAAATCCTTCCTAATGTACAGTCATGTATTGGGTTTTGTGTTGTCTATTGTTTGGTTGGATTCTTTCTTTCTTTTTAAGCATGTGCATTGTTTTGAAGATTGTAGGGGGCTGGGATTCGGGGGTATTTCCACTTTGAGACGACTTCCCTGGCAACAAAGGAAACAGCCAGTCTCCCAGATGCCAGGACCTGCCTTATTTGAAAAATGCCTTGTAGGGCCAGCAGGGATGGCAGATTCTAAATGCCGTAAACTCCCTTGAAAACGATCCGTCCACTTGGGGGAGAGGCTTTGAGTGCTGCTTCAGCCTGCATTTATGGAAAATGTAAAATTTTACTTTCCCAGGCAGAACCAAGGCGGCGGTTGACTTTCTAGAAGTTTACTGTGCCATTGGTCTCCTCTGATCACAAAGGATGCAATCCAACGTGCTATCTTCAGAGGTAGGAACGGAAATGGAGCACATTGGACTTAACGGTGAGCAGAGAAGCTGGGGAACCGATGATTTTTATTCCCTTATCGTCCCAATACTTTTCCCATATCACTCCCCTGTCAAACTCAAAGTGTCCCAGATTTCATCCAGGCTAAAAGGCCATCTCCTCTCCTTGTTGCCTCTAATTCCACCATTAGTTATACATTTCTTTGGCTAGATTCTGCCTTTTCCTGACAGCCACTTTGAAAACACAAATAATGTGAAAGCAGGTAAAAGTAGATGCCCTCTTAAATATCCCTGTATGAATCAGAATAACCTCCAGCCTGCCTGGAGTGCCCTGAAACCGTATTCAGTAGAGACGCCTGGTAGTGAGGACAATGAGGAGCTTCCTTCATATAGGGAAATGTGGGGACACAGAACTCAACAGTGGCCCGAGTGGCTTATTTTGTGACTTCCCTTCTGCAGAGATTCTCAACTCCATTCAGGAGACAGCTCAGAGGGCCAAACTCCCTGTCCCAATGTACAAACCATTATATATGTATTCTTCCCAAGTCCATAGCTTTTATGAGATTCTCAAAAGACTCATAAATACTAAGGGCAGTCGAAATTTTCAAGGACTTTCTAGCTACCCAGGCACTGCCCACAGAGTGCTATATACACTGGTTCACATAATCCTCCTTGTCCACAGTGAGCTGACTTTATTCCCTTTTCACAGATGGAGAAACTGCGGCTTGGCATTAGAAGCAGCAGGAAAGAATAATGACAATAAAAATATCAGCTCACATTTATTTGTGCTGAATGTGTTCCAGGCACTATTTGCATTTTATTTTTTTTGAGTCAGAGTCTCACTCTGTTGCCCAGGCTGGAATGCAATGGCATGTCACGGCCAACACAGCCTCAATCTGCAGGGCTCAGGCGATCCTTCCACCTCAGCCTTCCAAGAAGCTGGAACCACAGATACGTGACAATACGCTCTGTTTATTTATTTATTTATTTTGTATTTATCGCAGAGACGAGGTCTTGCCAACTTGCCCAGGCTGGTCTCGAACCCCTAGGCTCAGGCAATCCTCTTGCCTCCACCTCCCAAAGTGCTGGGATTACAGGCGAGGGCCATGCACCCAGATCCAGGCATTATTTCTATATCATGCTAGGACTTCCTAGTCATGATCTTCACTGAGGCCCAGATAATTTTTTTTTTAATCGGGGGAACATGTGAAAATTTGTTACATAGGTATATCGCATAATGGCAAGGTTTAGGTTTCTGAAGAGCACACTCTCCCCACCCTCGGTGGTGGGCATGGTGCCCGACTGGTGGTCTTGGCAGCCCTTATCCTGCTTCTCTTCTCCTGCTTTGGCAGTGCCTGGTGTCTGCTGTTCCCACCCTTGTGCCCATGTGTGTCCAGTGATTAGTGTCCACGTATGAATGAGTACATGTGGTGTTCAGTTTTAAATTCCATGATATTTCACTCAGAATGATGGCCTCCAGCTGCCTCCATGTTGCTACGTAGGACACAAGCTCACTCTTTGTTAGGGTTGTGTAATATTCCATGGCTCATATGTCCTACATTTCCTTTTATCCAGTCCACTGCTGATGCACACTTGGATTGGTTCCATGTTTTCACTATTGTGAATAGTGCAACCAACATACGAATGCAGGTTTCTTTTTGGTAGAACGATTTACGCTCCTTATGCCCAGGACTGGGATTTTTGGGTTAAATGGTAAATGCATTTTTAGTTCTTTGGGGAATCTCCAATCTGTTTTCTTGGGGCTTACACTCGCTTACATGCCCACCACAGCAGGCAAGTGCATCTGCTCTTTTTTGACTTTTTTTTTTGAGTCAGAGTCTCACTCTGTCACCCAGGCTGGAGTGCAGTGGCAGTGCTCAAGGCCACTGCAGCCTCAACCTGCTGGGCTTAGGTGATCCTTCTGCCTCAGCCTTCCAAGTAATTGGAACTACAGGCGCAAGCCACCATGCATGACTAATTTTTTAATTTATTGCAGAGATGAGGTCTTGCCAAGTTGCCCAGGCTAGTTTCGAACCCCTGGACTCAGGCAATCGTCTCCCCTCTGCCTCCCAAAGTGCTGGGATTACAGGTGTGAGCCACCACGCCCAACCCCGTTGGGGTTTTAGATAGGCCATAGCTCCACTCCTGACAACTGCTTTGAAAATCCCTCCTTCCAGCTCTGATACAGGGCTTCTCCCACCCCATAACACACAGGTCTCCATAATCCTCCAGGGGCAACTGCTTGCCTAGGGAACGATCCGTCTGGGGTCTGAGGATACCAGTGCCAGGGGCCCTCGCTGCCCAGCAGACTCTACTCTGGGGTCTTGGTATCAAAGATGGTCCACTTCACATCCCATGAATCAGTGTCCCCCAAGCAATAATCCAGCCTTGACTTGGGTTAATTTCAAACCCTAGGGGCAGAAGACAGAGGGAGAGGTTGGTGTATTTGACAGATTTTGACCGAGGGTCTACTGGGTGCCCGGCTGTGCTCTGGGGGACAGGGGAGGTTTGCCTGGGAGCCAGAGAGACCTGGTCTCCATCTCAAGGAGCTTAACTCAGGCCCAGCCCTGAGCCTGAGACATAGCCCGAGATCCTCCCTCATTTTCTCAGTGAGACCCAACAAACCCCGACTTCCAGGAGTGCTAGTGGTGGGAAGATGCTTCCAAAAACTCGCTCTCCTGACAGGCAGGGGAGGGAGGGTAGTGCCTAGGTGTTTCTATAGGATGGATTCTGGGCCAGCATGCAAATTCTCAGGTCCTATGGCAGTCCTACTGCAAGCTCCAGGGGTGGGATGCAGCAAGCTGCATTTTTTTTTTTTTGAGTTGGAGTCTCACTATGTTGCCCAGACTGGAGTGCAGTGGCCGCTCCCGGCCACCGCAGTCTTGACCTGCTGGGCTCCAGCGATCCTTCTGCCTTAGCCTTCCAAGTAGCCGGAATTACAGGCATGCGCA
>NW_007232371.1:509484-514291 GCF_000164805.1 Carlito syrichta
ACTCACCTCAGCCTCCCAAAGGCGCGGGGTTACAGGCTGAGCCACCGAGCCCGGCTGGAAGCTGCATTTGAACAAGCCCCAGCCAAGCTTAGTGGCTCACGCCTGTCATCCCAGCACTTTGGGAGGCCAAGGTGAGAGGATTGCCTGGGTCCAAGGGTTCGAGACCGGCCTGGGCAAGTTTATGAGACCTTGTCTCTACAATAAATCAAAAAATTAACTGGGTGTGGTGGCATGCACCTGTGGTTCCAGCTACTTGGAAGGCTGAGGCAGAAGGATCACCTGCACCCAGCAGGTAGAGGCTGCAATGAGCCATGATCATGCACTATACTTCAGCCTAGGCGACAGAGTGAGATTGACTCAAAAGAAAAAAAGGGACTGGGCACGGTGGCTCACAGCTGTAACCCAACTCTTTGGGAGGTGGAAGTGAGAGGACTGCCTGAGCCCAGGGGTTCAAGACCAACCTGGGCAACTTGGTGAGACCTCATCTTTACAATAAATCAAAAAATTAGCCGGGCATAGTGGCGCATGCCTATGGTTTCAGCTACTTGGAAGGCTGAGGCAAAAGGATCGCCTGAATCCAGCAGCTTGAGGATAGAGGCTGAGGTGGCCATGAGCGTGCCACTGCACTTCAGCCTGGGTGACAGAATGAAATTCTCACTAATTAAAACAAAAACAAGCCCCCAGCTGGTGCCAGCATCCACCAAGGGTGAGAACCACCATTTAAGGCCACGGGCTTTGAAGAAGACGAGCCTGGATTGGCAACCTGGCCTGTTTATTCCTGGCTGGGATTCTTCTGCCAGCTGGAGGAATCTCCCCAGCCTCAGTTTCCTCCCCTGTAAAATGGTGATAATAGCACTGCCTTGCATTGCTTTGGGGATGAAATGAGACATGCAGATTAAGGACCTGACATGTAAGTGCTCAATATCAGGTGGCAATTGTTGGTGTCTTGAGATTTCTGAGCTCTGCCCACCTGGGGCTTTCAGCCACTGTCCTCTTCCGAGCTACGCTGACCAAACACACAGGTTACCTGGGTTTGAGGCTTCTGAGATGGGGGACTCTCACTGCTAAAGATGGGAAAGTCCACACGTATGTTTATCGGAGCATTGTTCACAATAGCAAGAACCTGGAACCAACCGTGCTGTCCATCAAGAGGACTGAATTAAAAAAATGTGGTACATATACACGATGGAATACTACGCAGCCATAAAAAAGAACAAAATCATGAATTTCGCAGAAACTTGGATGGAACTAGAGTCTATAATACTGCTATCTTTCACAGCAACCAAGGTCTGAGTATCACACGTTCTCACTCATAAGTGGACCTTGAACGTCTATCATGATACTATAAGAAAAGGATTGACAGTGGTGGGAATCTATGGATGGGGGGACAGGGAGGGCAAGGGTGGTAGGATTAATGATAGTCAATATCTGTCTGGGGACGGGGGGGGACACTCCTTATCAACAAGGATGTCTGAATGATGCATATTTGTATACCTAGCCCTTAACTGTACCCCACAATTTTAAAATAAAAAATATGTTTAATAAAAAAAAAAAGATGGGAAAGTCCCAGGCAAACAGGGATGAGTTGATCACCCTACTCAGAGCAAGCAGCCCCCTCCCAATCCCCAAACCCCTAGCAGCATTCAAGCATACAAAGTGAAATTAGTTGAGAAATGCAGAAATGTAAGAAGCTTTCCCTTTCTGGAAAACAGTTCTGTACCAGAGCCACAAAAACGTCATGTCACAGTTTCCCCATCAGTAGAGAAGTAAATTGTTCTAATCTATATCTGTCGCAGGCACTAAGCCTGCTTATAATGAAGCATTATCCAAGCACTCGCTGGAGAAGGCATTTCTGACGTCCAGTGATTTAAACCACCTCTGTTAAGCTCCAACAAACAAAAACCTATAAAGAAGGATTTCACTAATTCACTCTAATGACCTGGAGACCCGTCCAAATGTGCTACATTATAAAAGGGACAAGAAAAATAATTAAAAAACGAAGAAACTGGTAGCCATATAAATTCACTTTATTGAACCAGCCTCGTATGTGTAGAGCGAGGTACCATTTAACGCAATGCCAGGAGGACTTGGCTGTGATCTGCTGTTGGACAGTCAGCCCCAGAAGCCAGAGAGAAGTCCCCCAATCCCCCCTGGCCTCCTGTGTTCTGCCTTCTCCGCCTCTGGAAGAAACCGGAGAGAGGAGGGGCCTTGGAGTCTTCGTTGGAGTCAGATGAACTCTCCAGGTGTAGCCTGGGTCAGCAGTAGCTGCACGCAGGAACATGCAAGAAATTCTCAGACCCCAGCCCCAGCCCTGCCGAGTCCCTCACTCTGGGGCGGCCTGACAGCTGTCTTGCAGGTGGACCCCACACTCACTCAAGTGAGAGTCACCTGCCTGGGTCAGCGGGCCTCCCAGCTAGGGATATCCTTGTACAACAAAGCGAACAGCTGCCTGAATTCCTCTGCTGTTTTAATTACCGATTCCATCCACAACCTGGGTGAGACAGTGTCCCCGACATACCTGTGCATACATGGGCCATGCTGGTGTCCCTGGAGAGGAAGGACTATTCTCACAGCCCGTTCCCAACAGGTGGGCTGGCGTGTGTGCAGGAGATGTGAGCAGGTGCCCAGCCTCACAAAGCGCTTCTGCAAGGTTTACTCAAAGCATCGACTTGGGCCCGGGAAGCTGTATTCCTTGGGTTTCAGGTGCAGCAGTGACCTCTGACAAGGGGGGAGGGGCCCAGATGCCAGTACTGGGGCAAACACCCCTGCTCTCCACTACAGAGGAGCTTTGCTGTTCAGACCTGGGAAAGTGTCCTCGTTTCTCCCCAGGGCAGAGAAAGCAGAACACGAGAGGGTGGGGGGATTTAAGGACCACTTTCTGGGCTCTCTACTTGGGTTGACTGTCCACCAACAAGCCACCCAGCATGGAGTTACATGGCATCTTGCGGTGCAAGTTCTGGGTTGCCAATACCTGCAGAAACTTTTGGCTGTTAGAAATGGTGGTGGTGGTGGGGGGTGTTACCACCATCTGCGGGTGGAGGCCTGAGACTCTGCCACACACCTTCAAGGGTACAGGGCCATCCCACCACAGAGGAGTATATGGCCCCAAGTCCAACAGCACCATGCTTGAGGAACCCTGACTTAGGTCAAGCATCCACTGTAGAGAACCTTCAGGGGCTCTTTAGGGCTTAGGCCACAGTATGATTTAGCCTTTCTCTCCTTCTCACTACTCTTTATGGAACACCCACCATATCCCAGACACCATGTCAATGTCACAGTCCTCTTCTCATTTTGTCCTGAGAATGGAGGTCGAAACCCTGAGGGATGCAGCCCACATGTGTGTTCTGTTTGGCTCAAGCAGTGGTTTTTGTTATTTTTTGTAACTTTTTAAACAAATTTGGAGTGAGCTGGTAACATTTTACAATTCAGGAGATTTCCTATGATGTCTTGGCCCCCAGCTTCTATGGAAAAGTCCAAGGATCTGGCTGGCTTGGGCCTGCGTGCTTGGATGGAGCAGGGCTGGGCAACCTCTGCTGGCCT
Organism: Carlito syrichta; assembly: GCF_000164805.1. NCBI lineage: Eukaryota > Metazoa > Chordata > Mammalia > Primates > Tarsiidae > Carlito > Carlito syrichta. The sequence continues at coordinate 513,025 of NW_007232371.1, forward strand.
CGCTGCTGCCCCATTTGCTCCGGACCCCAGCACGCCGAGAGCTGGGCCAGCTGCCTCCATTGCCGCTCTTGCACCTACAGGAGTCTGAACTTGCTACCTCTGCCTCATTCAAGGTCCCAAATGTCCCCCCTACAACGATGGGCACCAAATCTACCCCTGCAACCCTTCTGCTCATCCAGCCTCTTTCTCCCTGTTTCCAACTCCTGTTGGACCTCTCCAGAATGGAATCTTCTCACAGCTCCACGAACAGATGTGCCTCTAAACTGTCCTCCAAGGGAGAGATGACCACAAACACTCATGGCCTCCTTTTCTTGTGTATGATCACTGTTTCCCTGTTTAACCATCCATTTCCTCTGCAAGACTGTAAGTTTCATATGACAGGGACAGAGTTTGCTATTTCAGAGTCAGCAGAATTTCTCAACACTGGCATATTACATTTGGGACAGATACGTCTCTGTCGAGGGGGCTGTCTTGTGCACTGTGGGATGTCTGGCAGCATCCCTGGCCTCTACTGACTAGATACCAGTAGCACCCCCTTGTTTCCAGTTGTGACACCCAAAAATGTCTCCATCTGCCCTAGGGGGGCAAAATACCTCCTAATAACTAAGCTGCCTGGCACAAAGACAGGAATGGAATGTTTTCTGGGTAGATGGATGATAGATGGGTGGGTAGATAGATAGATGAGTGTATGGGTGGGTTGATGGATGGATGGATGGATGGATGGATGGGTGGATGGATGGGTGGATGTGTGAGTGGATGGATGGGTGGATGATGGATGGATGGGTGTGTGGATGGATGGACAAACGGATGGATGGATGGATGGGTGGATGTGTGAGTGGATGGATGGGTGGATGATGGATTGATGGGTGTGTGGATGGATGGACAAACAGATGGATGGACGGATGGATGGATGGATGTGTGTGTGTATGTGTGGGTGGATAGATGGATAAATGTGTGAGTGGATAGATGGATGTGTGAATGGATGGATGATGGAAGATGAATGAGTGAATGGATGGGTGGGTGGATGGATGGGTAGGTGGATGGACGGATGGGTGTGTGGGTGGATGGATGGATGGATGGATGGATGGGTGGGTGGATGGATGGATATGTGTGTGGATGAATGGGTGTGTGGGTGGATGGATGGATGGGTGGGTGGATGGATGGATGGATGGGTGGTTGTGTGGGTGGATGGGAGGTAGGTGTGCGGTTTTTGGGTGGATGGATGATAGATGGGTGGGTAGATAGATGAGTGTATAGGTGGGTGGAT
>NW_007232371.1:514311-515894 GCF_000164805.1 Carlito syrichta
TGGATGAAACAGCAAATGAATATATGGTTCTGATTCTGAGGAGTAGGCGGAAGAAGAAGGCAAAAAAAAAAAAATCCAAGCAACAGCCAATCAAAAAATAATGAAGACTGAAGATAATAGATGACTCTGAAATGGCAATTTTAAATGAAAGCAAATTGGGTTAAAATCCCACACACCTTTTCAGGGATGACTCTAGTTGTTTAAAGTGATGAGAACACCTGTCATGGGTTTATAACAGAATCAAAATTACATAGCTGGGTTAAGTCCTTGCAAACCAAAAGATGCAGCTTCCTAAACAGAATCTGTCTTCTGAGACTTGGCTTGTTTTGTTTTTAATTTTCATTCCTGAAGCTGGCCCTCACGTGTGGCCTGGCGATCTGCCTGGCACAGACCTCATTTCAGTCCCAAAATGTCCTGTTCTGCAGAAAGGAGTTTAATGTAAAAGAAGGCATAGTTTGAGAAACTACAGAGTGCCGAAAGATTTTCCTCTTGTGGGGACTATTTCCACCCCCCAAAGCATTATGGGGAACACTGGTGTCATTCAATGTACCCTTCTTTTATGTAAAGATGTAGAAAGGCAGATAGGGCTCCCAGATTCAGCCACATTGGCCGTGTAATCAGCGCAGACTAAGACACACCAAACAACCCTCAAACTCCCTGAGCTACTAGATGCTTTGTCTTTTCTTCTATTCCTGGAGTTCAAACAGTTCATGTTAGACCCTGCAATTATGCTCTTGGGAAAAAAGCCCCAATCAACATTTTGGAAAATAAATCCAATCAAATGTTGTTCTTTCCAATTATGCTTCTACAGAATAAAACTCATCAAGCCTGAGTTGATGGTTTTGTACCAGGTAATTTCCACTTGTTTGCAGAAGAATTCTTAGTTCCGGGGTCGGGTGTGGGGATGAACTGTAATCCCCCCAAATCTGCTTGGCAGAGAAGGTTAGGAGGAGACATGCTGATCTCTCAGTTCTCATATACTACCCCTCCGGTCCCTGTTCACAACTAGGGAAGACAGACATCAAAGTCAAAGAAAACCGCCCTGGTCATTACCAGCAAACTGACTAGTCATCTAGACAGAGACCCCAACCAGAATACACCAAGGTCAGGACTTCCTGCCACCAAAGCAAGTCTAAGTCTTTCTTCCAAACAACACCAGAGCCAGTGAAAATCCCATTCCATTTTCAACAATGGCGTCATTCTCAAGGCTCACAAGGCTGAACATGGCAAGCTAAAAATTACGAGGAAGTGGTCGTTTAAAGAATGATGGAATATCACACAGCCAGCAAGGACAAAAGTATGGACTTCGCAGCAAATTGGATGGATTTAAAGTCCATCATACTCAGTGATCTATCACAGAAACGGAGAACTGAATGCCGCGTGTTCTCACTCATAAGTGGTTCCTGAACATTTATCACAGTGCTACAAGAGTGGGATCGGCAGTCATGGGACACTGCCAGGGGAGGGGGAAGCATGTAACATCAGTAAGGGTACCTGATCCTAACCCAGGGGAAGTGAGAACCAGTGGGAAGCCCAAATGTCACCTGCATGTAGACCACTTATATACCTAATCCTGACTTGTA